>NC_066584.1:232405493-232709659 GCF_024323335.1 Lathyrus oleraceus | reverse complement strand
TGGGTTGGAACCTCTTCTTCTGGCTTGGGATTTGTTTCCCCTCCAATATTGCTCTTCTCGCTTCAAATTTCTACCAGGTTCTTTCATTTCACCTTCTTCTTTCCAATTTTTATGCAATAGAAAACGAAGATTCAAGTTCTTACTTTCATTATGTTTGTTTTTTTGGTACTTTTTTTGGGGTTTTAGGTTTTGATTTTATCTGACTTGGAAGCTGACTATATCAACCCATTTGATGCTTCATCTCGGATTAACTACTTCATTCTTCCTGAGTTTATTGGACAAGGAGTTTTATGTGCACTCTGTCTCTTCACTGGTCACTGGCTCATGTTTTTTCTCAATCTTCCTCTTGCTTGTTATCATGTCATGCTGTAAGTTATAGTTTTTTTTTGCGCCAAATGAAAGTGATGAACTAATTTGCATGACCTTGTGTTTAGTGAATTAGTTAGATTACATGTGATTCGTGTGGTGCTTTTTCTATTTATGTTGTCTTGCGTAGCCTCAAAATTTTATTGGGTAAGTTTAGGTTGACTTATTTGTGTTAGAAGAGCAACCAGTATAGAAGATTATAGAAAAACGAAAGTAAAAGACAATGTACACGATCGATCTTTGTTAACGCAATTCGGCCAACAATGCCTACTTTTGCGACTATAGTTCCCTTGATTTCTGTCTAATAATTAGGGTTAATTAGGATGAAAGTGTTACAAACAATATATATAATACCATGATTCAGTTTACAATAATACCCCTGAACTGTACTGCGAGGGCTACCCACAAATAATAACAGTTTGGCCTAAGACCCGTGTGGAATTTCCACGTATTGTGTTCCTCTTTGTCTTAATATGAGCCATACTCGACCATTTGAGATTATATACTAGCATAGATATTTATGAGACTGTTTGGAAGAATTTGTGGAAACAATTTATGACATGTCTATAAGTTGTTTAATGCTTACTAGTATTTCTACAAGGACTCCAAAAAAAGCATATGAATTCAGCTTCTAACTTATATTAAAATAGTTTGACTTAATTTTCTGCTTTGTTATAGAAATTATTACTTATACATAAACACTTTTATGATATAAACGCTTAATTTCATGAGATATTATGTTTTAGTCTTGCTATTTCAAGGAAGTCAGTTCTGGTTAGGATAATATCATTAACATAGACTGTTAGAAGGGATTCTACAAACCATAGAGATTTGTTCTGTTTAGGTACTCTTCCCTTCTTTTCCTTTTTCTCAAACCAGGTGGGATTCTCACTAAGATTTATTCATCCAAGTTTTCACTGAGGAAAGAATTCTTATTGTCAAGTTGGTGAGGATCTCACTTGTCTAAACTCACTACCAAGGAGAGTAAACCTGGATATAATTTAGCAATGTTTTTGAGGCAAATGTTTCTCTAGAATATTGGCCGTAGGACTGTGAAAGTTATTTGCACTGTATTCTTCTTGTTAGAAAGTTCAACAACATCTATATCATTACTTCTTCAAGATGCTCTCTATCACCAACATTTCAGATGTTACAGTGCATCCTGTATATTCTTAGGAAATTTCACCTTATCCACACTATTCTCAGATGCCTTGAGCTCCGATAATAGATTGGGATTTGTTAAGATGATTATAAATAGGATGTCATGTTCATGCTCTTGGTTCTGCCAAATTGGTATAAGTCTCATGTTATGCCGTCTCTACAAAATACAGTTTTCGTTGTGTTTATCAGAATGCAGATCAATGCCAGTCATTTCACCATTGCTAAGCCATGTATAAGTCATTCAAGACATCTACTGTATGTTTTGTGATAGAATATCGCTGGACTTGTCTCTCCCATGAATCAGTTTCCTGAGGTAGATTAGATTGAAGGTCAGTTTTAGGTTAGGAAATGGAGGAGAAGGCACAAATTTATAAATTTTAGACCGTTGAAGTTAATGTGTTGTCAATAGCACAGTATAGTGGAATAGCGTAGCGGTTGTATGGTTCAGTGCGACACTATTGGTCCGCGAGCCGCTCTCAACAATAGCGGTTGTAGTGACCGCTAATTGCAACTGCTATCGCAGTCGCTTTTGCGCCCGCTATTAGAATTCTTCAATTTTTAAAAATTGTTATCATTTTTTTAGGGTATAGATTTCAACCCGAACCCTTTGAAGAGTAATGTTATACTCTTGCTCACAAATAATCATTCTGCTCTTCTTCCTACTTTTAGTTCAATTCTGTTTTATAATTTAGTCTTCTTCTCTGCTTAAGTTTTACTACTCTATACTTTAGGTTCCTTAACGATTAAGTATGCTGATCTCTTTAAATTTGTGTATTAGTCTGTTTTTGAGTATTTATGTTTACTTTGCACACTGGATTTTAGTCTTTGCAATAGCAATTATCCCGCTATCTGCTATAGCATTTTGGAGGGTCATTGCTAAGCAACGCTATCTGAGATTAACAAAGTCACGGGTTTTAGGTAACAGGAGAAGGATTTTGAATAAGAATGAAAGTTTTGCATTCAGTAACTTTTGGAGTTCTGATAGAAACTCAAAATTCAGATAAACGGAAAATGTATTATTGATTGAAATTAAAATTATTACAGAGATGAATCCCTATAATCCCAGAGCCAAGTGCTCCTCAGAGGAGAGATGATTCTCACTCTGCCCAACCCAAAAGGTTTCTATCCGAAAATACACATACTGAGTTCTCCCTTGCTATCGGTGTCCATATATAGCTATCCTTCTCCTTTCAATTATAATCAATTCTCTATTAGGCCTTTCTATTGGGCTAAGGCCCAAATCCAGTATCCTATCACTACCGTCCGCTAGAAAAATAGCCTTGTCCTCAAGGCTGAGATAAGAAAAATGGCTTGAATAAATTTGATCATTTCTAGCTACTTGTGTAACCCTGGCATGAGCAGCTTTCAAGTCACCAAAAGACTTGTGCGTGAACAATTTCAACAAGACAACTACTGTTACAATGGGTAGAAAGGGAGTAACTAGGACAATAGGTAAGTGCCATTGCAATACAAACTCTTGAAGCATGAAAGAAACCTCTGATGCTTGAATTCCTCTTGTACCCATTACTTGAATTATGATCTGCTTTGACACAAAGGGACTGAGTTGAGATGATTTTGTTCCCAATCGGGAGGATAGCCGCCACCGATTGTAGAGGGCCCGTACCTTGTAAATCGGCGTCTGGCGGTTTTGGTGGTGGTGGGATCTTTGCCAGGTCTGTCACAAATATACCCAAGCGTGATTCAAACGGAACCATCACCGTTGGAGCCAAGATCAGTAGCTCCGGCGAAGGTCGATCCGGCAGCTCTGATAGAGGCTGTGGCACTTCCACTAGATCCATAACTGTGTCCAATTTTTCTTCCTCTTTCAGCCTAGTTGTATATGTAGATATGAACTTCCATTGTGCATCGTTCATAGTCTTCTTTAATGTCGACGTTCGGACGAACAACGGAGGTAATACACACCAAGGAAGATCCATCGTAAATAGACCGCTGTAGAGCGGTTTCAATTCGAGAAGGACACTTGGGAGTGGATTTGATTGCGGCATACTCAACAAAAGTTGCAAGTTGTGCACAACTTGTTCCCCCCTCTTGCCTTGTTTCTCCTCCTCCACATCTTCCTTTTCTGGTATACCTTTGTTTGAAACTCAATTTCCTGATGGTTCTTTAACGAATCTTTTACCAGCAACACATCCCCACCAGATCCGATGTTTTATGCGGGAACATGCCCTAAATGCTTCGCCATATCTGCCCTTAGCAATTGACGAAACTCCGATACAAACCATTGAACAGATTCCTCCAATCTTCCTATTCTTGTTTCTTTCGTGTCAATTCTCACAGTCATTCCTGCTTCTAACAATTCTTCCTCCATCATCTTGAATGAAATGAATGTTGGCTCCCCTTTGAGTATCCGGCAGTTTCTGACAGTTATCCAACAGTTTTCAACAGTTATCCAGCAGTTATCCGATAGTTATCTGGCATCATCCGGCAGTTTCCGACATTTATTTGGCAGTTTCTGGCAGTTTCCGACTATTATCTGGCTGTATCTGGCAGGTCGGATAGAAACTAAAAATTCAGATAAACAGAAAATGTATTATTGATTGAAATTAAAACTTTTACAAAGAGGAATCCCTATAATCTCAGAGCCAAGTGCTCTTAGAGGAGAGATAATTCTCACTCTCAGATTCGAAAATACACATAATGAATTCTCCCTTGGTATCAATGTCCTTATATAACTATCCTTTCCTCTTAAGTTATAGTCAATTCTCTATTAACCCTTTCTATACGGCTAAGTCCTAAATCCAGTATCCTATCAAATTTAGAATCCAAATGGTAGGATAATATGAGTAAACTTTAAGGGGGGTAGGTTAAGTTTGGTGAACATTTTCTTGGGATGAGAGGTATTGTTAAAGGATTTAAGAGATTCAAAATCCTTCTAAGTCAAAACTCACCCATGGCGTCCCAGAGGTTGTATTTGTAGGGATACTCACTTCCTACCCAACAAGAAAACAAATTTATTCACCCGGTGTTCACAGAGCTTTTGACAATGCTGATGTGCATTTTTCAGAACATCTTGTTTTGACCATACATATCTTCAAGAGGAGCTGAATATGAGGGAAAAAAAGTCTTATAATTGGGCAGTTAAGAATCAACACGAGAATAAAGTGTAGCAGAGATGAAGATGTTGCGTTGAATGTGTGGTAACACCTATAGTAGAAAAGATGGTGAAAAATAGGATTAGATGGTTTGAGCATTTAGATAGAAGACTTGGAAATTCTGTTGTAAAGATAGTAGGTCAGATGGAGAGGAGTCAAACAGCTAGAGGTAGAGGAAGACTTAGAAAAACTATAAGACACTGTTAAAAAAGATCTTGAGATTATCCAATTGGATAGAAACACGGTCTTGGATATCATATTATGGAGGAATTTGATCCATGTAGCCGACCCCACTTAGTGAGAAATACTTGGTTGTTGTTGTTTCCGGGTCCTGAATCTAAGTTTGGAAGGCATTAAACAAAAAATATAGATGGAAATTTTGGAAAACTGGTCATTCATTAAGAGTACCCAGCAAGCCTTTGTATGGTCATCTATAAAGGTGGTGAACCATTTGTTTTCAATCATGCGTCAATTTGCACATTATGAAATGGTTTAGAATGTTCATAAATTATAACAGAACAAGTTTTTGTAATTTTTGCATTGTTCACACGAATATTTCCAATAGGTCTTACTAATTAATTCATTAATAGTTATAAAATCTTGGTGCAACCGTACAAGTGCCAAAAAGTGCTATTAGGTTATTTACCTTGTTTACGGTTTGTGTCAAATAAAATGAATGTATAATGCACCATGACAAGGTTCCTTTCAAGTTGAAATATTTTCCAACTACGCATCTAAACCAATGCTGCTGATTTAATTTGATGAGATGAAGATTAGAAAGAAAATTACAATAATGAAAAGATGAGTTGCTTAATCATTTTATATTATTTTGTATTTCCATATAGGATTTATCTTTTGATCTTGTTGTATGTTCTTTATTATGAATGGTCTCATTTCAATGGTTCAGGTATGTGAAAAGAGAGCATCTTATTGATGTTACTGAAGTGTTTAGAGTACTCAATGCCGAGAAGAAATTCCGGATAGCAAAACTTGCTTTGTACTTAATAGTCCTCATTGTCACCATCTTCAGGTTTGTTACCCTTAAAAAAATGCTCAACACTGTATCCATTTTTGTTTTCTTACTGATAGCTCCTATTAGGATTCTTGCTTCTGGGTTTCTAAATCTAATTAATTGGCCGGGTCAACGTAAGCCTTTGGTTTGATTTATTTGAGCTTATTTAATGGCTGAAACACTTATGAGATTGTTTATAAGTGCTTATGGAAACAACTTATAATTTATATGGAAACATATAGATTTTATTTTATCTTTGTAGCAATAACTTATGCATAAGCAAGTTTAAGTGCTTATGCTATTAGCATTTAATAATTAAATTGTTTACCCAAGCAGGGGGACACTTTATAGTAACTGTCTTATTTTTTCTACCAACTTCGATTTTGCAGGCTTACATTGATTGGTGTCTACTATTTAGGCCTCGAACACGATGATGACTTGGCATATCTTTGGTAACCCATGTGTTGTTGGCAGCGCCTCCTTTTTTGTGGTAAATTGTGATTTGATCTGTACCATTGTTAGGTTTAGAACTTAGAATTCAGCTGCTCACAGAAATAGAAAATCTTAGGCACTCTCATTTGAACGAGGTTGCATACCTATGTGTTAAGGGTATGTTTGTTGTGAAAATGTATTATGAAATATTGATGTTAAAAATCGATTTTGTTTTGGCTGTTAATGATGATAGACTTTAGAAGTATGTGTGTGTGTATTCTAGGTTTGCTTCTTTAAAAGACTAAGGGCCTGTTTGATATGGTTTTGAAAAACTGTTTTTTAGTTTTTAAAAATTAAAAATTATAAAATTTGTTTGGTAGTCTAATTTTATAAAACTATTTCTCAAAACTATTTTCTATTTGTGAGTTTTTAAAACTAAAAATCTAAAATAGGTTTTAGAGGTTTTGATTTTTTGGTTTTTAGTTTTGGAAATTAGAAAGAGGACAAAACAAGAAAAAATGGTATTATATTCATCAATGGCAAATTTGTAACCATGTTCAACTTTAAAATAATTTTTGAAAATTAGATTACCAAACATGTTTTTTCCTCAAAACTTTTTTTAAAAACTTAATTTTCAAAATGGTTTTTAAAAACTAAAATCTAAAACTCATTCAAACGAGCCCTAAATATTTGATGTTTGCATATCCTATGCCTTTAGGGAGGGGAACATGGTAGCATACTTGTAGATTGGCTGGCTGGATATGCTCATTCTTTTGGTTTTAGGATTTCATATATTTTAACCTAGAATATTTGGATGAGATAATAGCTATTTTTGAGTTTAATCTGAAGCTTTTTGGTTTGAATCTGTCCATTATGACTCTCTAAAATTAAAGGATTAATCTCAACAATTAAGTGTAAATAGTATCTGATTTATATATAAAAAATTACAAAAGTGAAGAATATAAGGGTTTTACTCTGAATAAATTTTACAGAAGTTGAAATTGTGTTTTTTTTCTTTCAACATTTACTTGTAAACATTTTTAATTTTTTTTAATGCACCCCATATATTTCTTATGCATCACACAAAATTTAAAAAATATCCTCAGTTTTTAGGGATGCATCTTCAGACGCATAAAATGATCAGTTAATGTTAACACGTTTTGAATATGCATCTCCGAAATATTTTGGAGGTTAAATCTTGTTAGACTCTTCTCCTTCCTCATTTCACATAACTTAAACTTAAACTCAACTTCAATTTTCAAATTTCTTTTCTACACCAAGTCAAATTTTATTCAATAAGGCTCAAGGGAACTCAAAGAAATATCAATCTTCATCTGTAACATCATTCATTTTCATCAAAAACATCAATTTTTTGTAAGTTTTTCGAGTTTTTGATAAATGTTTGAGTTTTGATGTAAATGAGTAGAAATCAATGATTAGAGTTAGAAATGAGTAGAAATCACATTATGTCTTCGGAATATTCAGTTTGGATTTCAGATCGACGAACATTATGTCCTCGGAGACCCTAAATTGAAGTCGGGGATTTGTGACATTGAAATACACAAATGCAAGATGGAGATATATATTTGTTCTGGTTTTTGTAAAGAAAATAGAATGAGATACCTCATTTATACAAGTTTTAAATCAATTTGAACCTTAGAAATCATATCCTTTCATCAGGACATATTTCAGATATGCATATCCTGACACACTCTAGTTTTTACAAAGTAAGGGTATTTACGGAGATGCATATTTGATGCACATATTTCAGATATGCATATTCAGACACACTCTTCTTTTACTCATTTTGATGTGATAAAATATAAGAATGGTGTTTTGATGTTGAAAAGTTGATTGAGAATGGAAGAATTTTTTTAAGAGTTTTGAAGGAGAAGCTCCATTTGATCACGACGGACAAGAACATGCAAGGTGGTGTTTTAACCAATTTTTTGTTTGACAATTTCGGAGATGCATCTTCGAATTTGTCGTTGAGTTTTTAAATAAACTAGCTCAGTGAATAAAACATCATAAATGACTACAAGGGGTGTTACATATATGCATATCCGAATACATTCTAAATAATATACGAAGATATACCTTCAAACGAGATTGTATTCAAAATGGGGTGATTATAAAAAATTACGAAGACTGATGTGATTTTATATGTGTTTGGAGATGTATCTCCGAAAAACATGTTTGAATTTCTAAAAATATGGGGCACGTCATAGGATGGTACAAACATTTCCTTATTTTATTGAAATAGATTCATGTCAATCACACTAAATTTTTTATTGGGAATTACTATTTTTTAAAGGCATTAGAGCATTAGATTAACACAAAAAAGTTAGGATACACCTTATTCCTTATATTAGATTGCTTGATTGAATAGTTTGCAAGATAACATTCTATGAGGTAGTATATATTAAGGATATGTATATACTTGTGTATGGAATCCAACGATTTGGCTTATCCATGAGACATCTAAGTCCTCAATCCTTAGCATATTAGCCATTGTAAAATTGTAAAATAGTAGTCCCTAAACCTTGGCCGGCGAAGCCGAGGCATGACATGCTAGACCAACTTCGTCTTCTTCACGCGTGTTAGACTTCATGTTCTTAAAATTAGAGTTGTCTATTGAGTTTCCTTTAGAATTCGTCTTGGCTTTTTAGAGTATTTTTTTCTCTATCAGTGTGATATGACTTCAACGGTCTTTGCCACCTTACCTTTAGGAATCATAATTATCATTATAGTTTGGAGCTTTGGGTGATATAACCCCTTGACGATATTGAAATAGCAATGTTGGTAACAATGTTATCTTTTTTTTAATGTTTTTGTAATATTTTTTTATTGTAATTTGATTTATTGTTTTGATTTTAATTTGATAATTCATTATAGATTGTAGTTTGTGTCACTCCTTACATTCAATAAGATATATTTGATCTATTTCAATGCATTTTTATCATGAATAAGTTAGTCAAAAGTCAAAATATGTAGGTCTTGAATCACAAGTTTGAAAACTTATAGCATGGTATTTTTAATGCTTGATTCAGAAAACACCATGACTCAATTCATGATTCTCTTTAACTCGAATCATGACCAAACAATCTCTTAAAAATTAACCATGATTCGAATCAAGTAATTGTTTGACTCGAATCGCATGTAGCACATCATGATTCGATCAAAACTTACCATTTCAATATTTTATCATCTTGATTCAGAACATTCTTTCCTTCGATTCAAATCATAATTGTATGATTTAACTCAACTTAATATTCTTTTTCTCTCATTATTGTGCCTATCCTCTAGCATCTATATAAATCATTTTTGTTATTTTCTCCAAGAGACTACATGATTATATATAACAGAGAATATATAATTCTTACACATTTATAAAAACTTGTCTTCTTGAAATCCGCTTTTCTATCTAAGAAGTTGTTTATATATCAAAATTTTGGGCGAGTTTCTTGAGCTGCCAACCAAAGAACCCCTATCTCTCTTTCTATTGATGATTTTGAAAACCTTATTGGTTTACCTTATGAGGGAACTATTGCGTCCTTTGATGGTCCTAGAAGTGACATGGACAAAAAATTTGAGTTGTCATATACTATTAAGATGTTCTTAGTTGATCCAACCTTTGGCTACATAACACCTCTAACTGCAGGTTTCATGACCATGAACTATTATCTTCTTTTGTATGTCATTCCTAAGAATACTAGATAACATTATTCTACTACTAAAGCTCTTCCAAATCTTCAAGATTAAAATGGAAAAAGTTAAGGATATCCTAGAGGACTTTGATTTTGAGATTCCTTCGCATTCATAGGCTCTTTATGAAGCTCTTCCCAAGCCAATCCTATCAAGAACACAAGACAACAACAAAATACTTCTCGATAACTCAAAGGCTCTCAGGCATCTGACCACGAGGGTCGGTCACATGGCAAGTCATCTTTCTTTCTTTTGGATCTCCATTCCTCCTCACTATAAAGCACACACCAATGATACAAAGATGATGGAGGATGATGATGATGGTGCAAAGTAGTAGTGTTATTTAGTTTCTTGTTCTATTTTCCCCTTGTGTTTCTACTTCTTATTATGCACGTTATTTCTTTATGTTATTTTGCATATGTAGCTTGATTTCTTCATTTATCTTATTATCTCTCTTATTTTTGTTGGTTATTCTCCTATTTTTTTATTTTTTTATTTTTGTACTTGCTAAAAGTCAATAATACGTGACAACCCCTAGTGGTTAAAGACTTTTAGAGGCTTTTAGGGTTTATTGTAGTAGGGTTTATAGCTAGCTCACATAGGCAGGTGAGAAGGTTCCACTACTATAAATAATATATGTCATGTCGGACACAAAATAGATTTCACCTCGGTTATAATGCCGAGGTAACGAAGGGTGACATGAAAAGTGAGAACTTTACCCCTGAGTTTAAAAATAACCGAGGGTTTAGTTTAAATGGTCATGGGTTCGAACCCCAATAATAGATTTTTTATATTTTTCAAACTAGTAACATATATATCTCGATTTTATAACAAAATCGATGGGAAATATATATATATATATATATATATATATTATATATATATAATATATATTATATATATATATATATATATATATATATATATATATTAAATACTCAGTATATTGTCTACACAAAATATTAATAAATTAATTTGTTTACAAACTACATTGTTTACATAAAATATTAAAGTGAAAATATTGTTCTTCATCGTCATCGCTGTTGGTGAAGAACAAATATTAGGTATCTTGGAGAAGAGCAAATATTGAGGATCCTCATTTTATTGATCTCGAGAAATATCAAATGTAAGATACAAAAAAAAGTTAAATAAATATTCAGTTAAGAATTATGTTAGAACACAAAACTTGAATCAAATTTTTTCTACACTTGCAATCCATCACATAAATCTTTGGAAAAGTAAATACACTCTCACCAACCATATATTAAATAAACCTAATTTTTTTCCGCTCTTGCAATCTATCACATTGATACTTTTACTTCGTAAAATCTCATGACGCTCTGATTAAACATAGAGGGTTTCACAACAACGTTTGGGTTTCTTGTGGATTAACTACTATCAAATTTTGATATTCATAATGCTTTTATAATGAGGATTTTAGGTTTCACGAGGATCACTAATTACAGTGTCTTGAGCATTGATACTCATTAAATGGACGATAATGATTTGTTTAAGGACGGTGAAGACACTGAATAAACATGCTTATATGTTTCAATCCAAGCTCCACACACAAAAACTGAGAGGAAAACATTTTTTTTTATATTTACATTGTTTACACAAAATATTAAAATAAATTATTTAAACAAATCAAGAGTTTGACAATTGATTCTTGGAGAACAACTTATCTTAAAATTTCATGGCAAATGCTTTCACATGAAAGAGAAAAAATGTTTTCTTTGATTGACAACATAGGAAGGTTATTATAAAAATACAACAACAACATCAACATCATTATGCGAGATAGATTGCAAGGGAAGAAAAAATATTTTGTTCAATTTTCAAATTTTCAAATTTCTTCTCTACACTAAGTTAAATTGTATTCAATAAGGCTCAAGGGAACTCAAGGAAATATCAATCTTCATCTGTAACATCATCCATTTTCATCAAAAACATCAATTTTTTTGTAAGTTTTTCGAGTTTTTTTATAAATGTTTGAGTTTTGATGTAAATGAGTAGAAATAAATGATTAGAATTAGAAATGAGTAGAAATCACATTTAAGATAGTTTAACCATAGTGTATTAGTTGTTTGTCTGCTGAAATCACATTTAAGATAGTTTAGCCATAGTGTATTATTAGTTGCTCCTCATCTGTCTGAGCGTGTCATGCGGCAACTCGACTATACTCAGACCATTCCTAGACACCCTACTGTCTCTGCTCCTCATGTCTTGACATGTATACATATATATGATATGTTTGATGATTATGAGAGTCATATGGTATCGGAGGAGGCACAAACTACCCTAGCCGAGAACGACTGGAGCTACGTCGAAAGGTACATTAGATGGTTCTTCAGGGTGTCACATCTGTACATCGTGCAAGCTGCTCCAGAAGACTCGTCGAGACCAGCTCATTAGGAGATGCTAGAGGGTGAGCAAACACAACTAGATCATGTTTAGGATGTCTTTCCTAGGCGTCGTCGCATAATGGAGATTGTGCAGAGGCACAAGGGACATTGATGTACCAGAGACGCGGGGGGGGGGGGGGGGGGGACAGGTGAAATTGATGGCCGATGAGGCATAACTGACAGAGGAGGTAGATGAGAGGTAGTCAAACATGCACAATGGTGTCTTACTGCTTTATTGGTCTTGATTGTATGCTATTCTGATATTTATTGGTATTTTATTTATGTGTGCCATTTTTTGACCATCTAGAATTATGTATGTAGATTTTTGTTTTTCGATCGTATGATATGGTTTAAATCTTCATTTGAATACAGATAAACAAAATATAACATGAAAGAGTAAGTTCTGAGACGTTACAGAGATGTATCTCCGTAATATTTTCGGAGATGCATCTCCGGTCCAATTCAAGTGTATAATGGCTTCTGAGTGGGATGTATTGAATGTTTTTAAATTGTTACGAAGATGTATCTCCGGAATATTTCAACGTTCTTTTAGAATTTGGTGCGTCCGAAGATGCCTAACCGGAAACTAGGGGCGTTTAAATAATTTCGCTTGGTGGCTAAGAAATATTAATTGTGCATTAAGAAATTCTTGAAATATATTTGATGTAGTAAATAAGAAAACATAGTTTTGGTCTCACTATTAAATCAATTTATATCTCAAGATAATCGAAAGTTATAATTCACACCCTTCAACTATTAAAACACAATAGTCACGATAAGAATAAGAAAACCGTTTAAATATTTTTTTTAAGTTTTGGTATTCGACCTCGCGACCGACTTTGAATCTAAGACATTGAGAGAAGCCTATTCACAGGATTCAAGTCTTTACCACTAGACCAACTCTCAGAGATTGTGTAATTGTGTTACTTCATCCGTCTCATAAAAAGTTTCTCATTTGTATTATTTTTTTTGTGTCTCAAAATAAATGTCCTTTTACAATATCAATGCAACATTTATTATTATTTTTCCACTATTATACCCTTAATTATTAACTTTCACTTTATTCAACTACTCTATTATCTATAATTAATAAGAGTATTTTAGTAAATAATATTAATTTTATCATTAAAATCAACACATCTAATCATTTTCTTAAGAACCGTGCATTGTTCAAATAAACACTTATCATGAGAGGGATGGAGTATTATTTTAGGAAGACTCTTCCCACCTTATAAGGTTCTTTTACACCATGGTGAAAAACTACAAATGCTCTTAGAATCTGTAGATGCACCTCCGAACACACTCTTTTCACACACGTATCAGATTAAATTGCTGAAACACATTTATTTTGTTGAAATTTTATTCGGAGATGAATTCCTATATATGCATTAGGGTGAGTTCGGAGATGCATCTCAGTAACAATCCTTAATTCAATATTTAGTAAGTGTTCCGGAGATGCATCTCTAGAATATGCCATGTTAGTTCAAACCACAAACAACCAGAAACAATGACAGAATAATGGTAAAACAACCTAAGTTAACAACAAGAATAAACATTATATAGATAATCGTTAACCTTAACATAAATTTAACATTACATTTCATTACAAACGAGCAGTTCAGGACGTTGCAACATCCTTATAATATCTTCGGTTGATCTTACAATTGTCACATCCACTTCAATCAGACCATTTGTTGAGCAATGATAAAATATACTCCACATAACCTTTAAATCCTCATCTGTCTCCAGTTCAAGCATGGTGGATCATATCTTTCATTCGTTGTCAATCGACGATGAACGATACTCGAGTTTGACAACTCTCTGATTTTCTAGATATCACAGGAGAGTATTCATTTTGGATTTCAGATCGACGAACATTATGTCCTCGGAGACCCTAAATTAAAGTCGGGGATTTGCGACATTGAAATACACAAATGCAAGATGGAGATATATATTTGTTCGGGTTTTTGTAAAGAAAATAGAATGAGATACCTTATTTTTACAAGTTTTAAATCAATTTGAACCTTAGAAATCATATCCTTTCATCAGGACATATTTCAGATATGCATATCCCGACACACTCTAGTTTTTACAAAGTAAGGGTGTTTACGAAGATGCACATTTGATGCACATATTTCAGATATGCATATTCAGACACACTCTTCTTTTACTCCTTTTGATGTTATGAAATATAAGAATGATGTTTTGATGTTGAAAAGTTGATTGAGAATGGAAGAATTTTTTTAAGAGTTTTGAAGGAGAAACTCCATTTGATCACGAGGGTCAAGAACATGCAAGGTGGTGTTTTAACCAATTTTTCGCTTGACAATTTCGGAGATGCATCTTCAAATTTGTCGCTGAGTTTTTAAATAAACTAGCTCAGTGAATAAGACATCATAAATGACTACAAAGGGTGTTACATATATGCATATCCGAATACATTCTAAATAATATACGAAGATATACCTTCAAACGAGATTTTATTCAAAATGGGGTGATTATAAAAAATTACGAAGACTGATGAGATTTTATATGTGTTTGGAGATGTATCTCTGAAAAACATATTTGAATTTCCAAAAATATGGGGCACGCCATAGGATGGTACAAACATTTCCTTATTTTATTGAAATAGATTCATGTCAATGACACTAATTTTTTTTATCGGGGATTACTATTTTTTAAAGGCATTAGAGCATTAGATTAACACAAAAAAGTTAGGATACACCTTATTCCTTATATTAGATTGCTTGATTGAATAGTTTGCAAGATAACATTCTATGAGGTAGTATATATTAAGGATATGTATATACTTGTGTATGGAATCTGACGATTTGGCTTATCCATGAGACATATGAGTCCTCAATCCTTAGCATATTAGCCATTGTAAAATTGTAAAATAGTAGTCCCTAAACCTTGGCCGGCGAAGCCGAGGCATGACATGCTAGACCAACTTCGTCTTCTTCACGCGCGTTAGACTTCATGTTCTTAAAATTAGAGTTGTCTATTGAGTTTCCTTTAGAATTCGTCTCAGCTTTTTAGAGTATTTTTTCTCTCTATCAGTGTGATATGACTTCAGCGGTCTTTGCCCCCCTATCTTTAGGAATCATAATTATCATTATAGTTTGGAGCTTTGGGTGATATAACCCCTTGCCGATATTGAAATAGCAATGTTGGTAACAATGTTATCCTTTTTTTTAATGTTTTTGTAATATTTTTTTTTAATTGTAATTTGATTTATTGTTTTGATTTTAATTTGATCACTCGCTGTAGATTGTAGTTTGTGTCACTCCTTACATTCAATAAGATAGATTTGATCTATTTCAATGTATTTTTATCATGAACAAGTTAGTCAAAAGTCAAAATATGTATGTCTTGAATCACAAGTTTGAAAACTTATAGCATGGTATTTTTGATGCTTGATTCAGAAAATACCATGACTCGATTCATGATTCTCTTTAACTCGAATCATGACCAAACAAACTCTTAAAAATTAACCATGATTCGAATCAAGTAATTGTTTGACTCGAATTAAGTAATTGCTTGACTCGAATCACATGTATCACATCATGATTCAATCAAAGCTTGCCATTTCAATATTTTATCATTTTGATTAAGAACATTCTTTCCTTCGATTCAAATCATAATTGTATGATTTGACTCAACTTAATATTCTTTTTCTCTCATTTTTGTGCCTAACCTCTAGCATCTATATAAATCATTTTTGTTATTTTCTCCAAGAGACTACATGATTATATATAACAGAGAATATATAATTCTTACACATTTATAAAAACTTGTCTAGTAAGTTCTTTATGAACTAGTAAGATAAAAAAAATCCATAATTTTCACAAATCTTGAGAAAGGCCCGTGTGTGTTCTTCTCCTTATTTCAACTGTGTGAAAAAATTTCTAGAACATGGTTCTTGTATGATCTAGATTATATTGTGATATTCTTTAGATAACCATCATTATATTCAACCTTGAACCAAGAAACCATTTTAGTGGTACTCAACTCTAAAAATTAAGCGTGAGTGGTAATTTCAAGGTATATTAGGGAAACTAATATTTTTGTGTGTGTGTAGTTTTATTGTGTGTATCAGGATAAATAATTGTTTTGTATTTATGTTATCTGGACATTGACTTCCAGCAAAGAGAAAGAGTGTTCTCTATACTCCATCAAAGACTTCGGTAGAATTGTGTAAAAGTTGTTGTGGAACGATGTTGGGAGCTTCCAATCATTATTGGGTAGAACAAAGGTTCACACAAGGGACCAATAAGATTGAGTAAAGGTCATTGCAGAACGGAAGCTTGAAGTAGGATCTTTGGGTACAAGGTTTTGGGATCAAGATAAAGTGAAAATCTTGAAAGATTGGCCGTTTCAATGTTTTACTGCAACAGAAAGGAAAAATAAATTTAGACATGTGTTTGACTAAAGGAATTTATTGGCTTGTAGTGTTCAGCATTGTTGATTATCTGTTGTACCAAAAAAGCTCTTGTATTAACTTTTCATAAAAGTGGAAGACCCTATAAATTTTCAATAGTGAAACCATTGAAGAATGGATTAAGCTCTAGCGAGAATGAATGAGTCAAACCACTATAAATATTGTGTACACTTTCTATAACCTTACCTCTTTTATTTCTTGCATAGACATTCTATTTTCTAGAAATTGCATGCAGTTAAGATCTACTGCTTTCGTAGCAATTTCTTGTGTAAAGCAGGTATGTGTTAGACTAAACCTCTAAACAATCTTCTTGGTGATTAAACATGAAAACTGTGACCATAGAATCCTTATTAATTAAACAAGTTTGGAATACACTTCTAGTGTACGTTCAAATTAGACTAATTGTTACTTGATTGTTTAATAATTTCAGAGTGACCACATTCTATTTTCTAATTATCTTGTCGTTATCTGTAATCATTCCAATTACATCTATGGTGTTTTCTTTTGTTTCTAAGCATTTTATTAAACCCGGATTTTGAAAATAATGTGTATTTTGAAAATTGATCTTTTTGGGAACATTCTATCCAATCCCCCTTCTAGACCATTCAACTACCATATTCTCCCTCAACGGACGTGGCACCTAGATACTAGCCTGTACACATCTCATAGACCCCTAGATTGTTTTCTATCATATCTCATGTCCCTTCACCTTTATGATTCAATTTAAAGGGTATATGTAGGGCTAAACCATTTCTTTCTCTTCTTTCTACTTTCTTGCTCAACCTTGTTTTTGTTCTTTCTCTTATTGGCTCTCTCAAAACAAACTTTCATGATTTTTGTGACTTCCTGGGGATATCACCACCATCGGAGCCTCACATTTCTTATCAAATACACTCATTATCTTTATTAATACATTATTCTTGCTCTGCTATATCATTTATCTTATTTGTTTGATTTTGTTTCCATTCCAACATGCGACCACGCCCACTTCTTTGATGATGGTGTTGTTTTATTTGGAGAGTTAACGTCTTTCAAGTTACTCAAGCCCATATTATTGGTCAATCAAAGGGGAATTGGATTAGCGACTTTACCAATCAATTGTGAATGACCATTAATGTTGGAAATTTACAGTATAATTATGGATTCAACCATGTTTGAAAGATACACATGTGTAGACAATGGTTATTTAGGGACCCCATCCATATATTTAGGTCCAGACGAGTCAAAATTAGATGAGATAGCCACAATATAGGAGGAACCTTTTGTGTTGGATCGCGAAAGCTCCTTCTTCCTCAAACTAGATTTGCTATACCTATCCCCACCCATGTTTCTTATGTATGATGTGGTTTCTAGAAAAATGAAAGTTTTTCTTCCTTTTTCAAGGTTTAAAAATTAAATTTTGCATCATCTTATAGTGACGTTGTCACAATTTCATCCCAACTGTTAAGATTTCTTTCATGCATATTAGACAGTCTTTCGTTATCTGGATGCTCAAGAGTGGGTTCATATTCTCTTTTATATCTTTTAACTTATATGGGAGTCTCCCTCGGGCCATCCAGGGATTGGTTTCTTTTAAGCAATCCCCAAAGCATTTGAAGTTTTTAGTGAGTCTCTTAAAATCATCAAACTCAAATATTTGATTTTGTGATCCCTAACGAATAAGGCCCACCATATAGTATGAAAGAGCAGCCGTGATGTACCACCTGGTGCTTAAATTCCTCTATAATTTCCCTGATTTTGATCTAAGACATTACTAAAAAAAGTTTAATTCAAAGAATACATGACGACTTTTCCAAGACATTTTTTCTATGTGGTAATTCATCTCATTCTAAGGTACATTTTTTCATTCTTTTTTCTTCATTTGAATTATGTAATCTTCTAATCCCTTCTTCAAAATAATTTTCACCAAACTCATCTTTCTCACAAAATATCAAAGGGTGCCTAAGCAAGACTGCTCTTCTCCATCTAATTTAACAAGCTTTGATTTTTCACATTTCTCAAGAAGCTCTCAAGAAATAATTTTCAATAAATATTTTCGAGACAAAGTCTTCTTGAAATCCGCTTTTCTATCTAAGAAGTTGTTTATATATCAAAATTTTGGGCAAGTTTCTTGAGCTGCCAACCAGAGAGCCCCTATCTCTCTTTCTATTGATGATTTTGAAAACCTTGTTGGTTTACTTTATGAGGCAACTATTGTATCCTTTGATGGTCCTAGAAGTGACATGGACAAAAAAATTGAGTTGTCATATACTATTAAGATGTTCTTAGTTGATCCAACCTTTGGCTACATAACACCTCTAACTGCAGGTTTCATGACCATGAACTATTATCTTCTTTTGTATTTCATTCCTAAGAATACTAGATAACATTATTCTACTAAAGCTCTTCCAAATATTCAAGATTAAAATGGAAAAAGTTAAGGATATCGTAGAGGACTTTGATTTTGAGATTCCTTCGCATTCATAAGCTCTTTATGAAGCTCTTCCCAAGCCAATCCTATCAAGAACACAAGACAACAACAAAATACTTCTGGATAACTCAAAGGCTCTCAGGCATCTTTCTTTCTTTTGGATCTCCATTCCTCCTCACTATAAAGCACACACCAATGATACAAAGATGATGAAGGATGGTGATGATGGTGCAAAGTAGTAGTGTTATTTAGTTTCTTGTTTTCTTGTTCTATTTTCCCCTAGTGTTTCTACTTTTTATTATGCACGTTATTTCTTTATGTTATTTTGCATATGTAGCTTGATTTCTTCATTTATCTTATTATCTCTCTTATTTTTGCTGGTTATTCTCATATTATTTTTTATTATTTTTGTACTTGCTAAAAGTCAATACGTGACAACCCCTAGTGGTTAAGGATTTTCAAAGGCTTTTAGGGTTTATTGTAGTAGGGTTTATAGCTAGCTCACATAGGCAGGTGAGGAGGTTCCACTACTACAAATAGTATATGTCATGTCGGACACAAAATAGATTTCACATCGGTTACAATGCCGAGGTAACGAAGGGTGACATGAAAAGTGAGAACTTTACCCCTCAATTTAAAAATAACTGATGGTTTAATTTAAATGGTCATGTGTTCGAACCCCAATAATAAATTTTTTATATTTTTCAAACTAGTAACATATACATCTCAGTTTGATAACAAAACCAATGGGAATATATATTGTAGCGGTGTATTCGTTACCATTGGAGATATTGATTAAATCCAAGGTAAATCATACAAGGTCGAGTCGCCACCGCACTTCTATTTATCCAAAGGAAAGGGTAGAAAGCGAACAAAAACCTAAAAAGTTTTACAAACAAAACTAGTAAAAGAGACAGAGATCTGGGTAAGAGGGTTGGTTATGCTATGGGAAGGTGTTAGGCACCCAAAGCATCCTAAGTACTCCTAGGGAGCCCTTTTCACGCTTGTTGCAAAGGTTATTGTTTATGAAAATTATTTGTGCAAACATGATTGAAGAGATGAGAAAAGAATATACAAGTTTATTTACATTTTGTGTTTGGATGAATGAACCCATTGCCTACGTACCCTCTTATGAAAAGATTAGGATCAAAACCTCGTAGTTCGGGTAAAAAATTTCAAAACAAATGAGTGGATTGATTGGTCCAAAAGCCTTAAGGTCTTTTGTTATCAAAGGGAGAAAACTCAACCTGAAAAACCACAAGTCCACCATGTGAGGATAGCTTCAACATGCTAGTGAGGGGTTAACCCTATAATAAGCATGGAAGGCTCATTGTCCATCACTAAGGACAAAGGTGAGTATTACATCTACCACAAAGATAACTCAAACCTAATAGCTGAAGGTTATGAAAAATTTGATTAAGAAGTGGACATGGAAACCACAAAATATATTTGAATGAGTTATATTTATCAATCAGAAGTATGTACAAAATGGTCAAAATTGACTTAAAGATTCAATTCAAAATGAGTATTATGAAAAGAAAGTTTGAAAATCAAAAGCATAAGGCTTAGGTTTCTAATGTTGAAAACAAGTCAAATGTTTGCACAAAAAGTTTTTGGTTTGGGTTAGGATGGAGAAATGAAGGAAAGGGTGATGGATATGAAATGAAAACCACACTAGGAGTTCCTCTCTTGAGATCATATTGATGATCCAAGTAAGTTCCTTTGGAATAAGCAAGCACAAAGCAAAAGCAAATATCACAAGTCTCAAAAGAGATCCTCAAATGAAAGGAAACAAGATGCCAATATATGGACTTACACCTGACTCCTAACACAAAACGGAAACAGAATGCCAATATATGGACTTATATCCGACTCCAAACAATAAAACGGAAACAGAATGCCAATATATGGACTTATATCCGACTCCAAACAACAAACAAATATTAAAAGCGGACATGCAAAAGCAAACGATCATCACACACTATATACATACAAGAGGCTTCAAACCAAGGGGTAGGCTTTAGTCAAGAGGGGTCATATCAACCTCGACAAACAAGCCAAACTGTACAAGGGTAGTTTGTAGCTCTTAACCACTAACATTGAGAGTTAGGGTGAAGCTGATAAAAAATGGAAATGAGGATGAGACCTCATGCTCTTAACCCTGGCCTGGGTGAGCTCATGATAAAGAAAGCGTGGGGGTCCTGAAAGTGGGATCCTATTCCACTTGACAGACACTGGACAAAGATCTTGGGTACATGTTCAAGAGCATCAGCACGTAGTGCGAGCATAATGAACGACTCACTGAATAACGGGGGATTGATTGCTAATCCTTTTACCCGTCAATTGCCTCTTCACTTAGGAGGACTTATCAAGTAGCACATGCCTCATTTGGAGGTCTTTGGCACAATTGTAAACAAACACAAACAGAGCCTCTTAAGGAGGACTTCCAGCAAAATGCCTGCCAAAAAGGTGACAGGACTTCCAGACTACATGGAGTAAGAAGATAACTACCTAAGTGGTGTATCAACCACAATCCAAAGCTCAAGCAAGAGCTAAAAGCAAGCAACTAATGTACCTGTACAAAAAGCTAAACAATTAATATTTCAGACAACCAATCAGAAAATCAACAGTGAAACCATCCAACTGTTACACAATTCAATGAGCAATGTTCAAGCAATCAAATGAAGCAATGAGCTCAACACATCAACTTAAATCCCTACAAAACACAAAGAAGTCAGAACACAATCCAATTTGCATCTCAAAAGGTGAGCAACTCAACCATTAATGCTAAGTGTCCAAACCTGAAACACAAGTCAAGGTTAGTTCATGTACAAAACACTAGTACAAAGACCAAGTTCAAAACCAAACCAAATGATCAAAACAGAACTCAATCTTTCACATATTGCACATTCAAACAATTAAGAAAATGTCCTTAAAAGGACCAGCATCAATGCACAAAGCAAATAGCTCAAATGGCTCATGCTATGCAAAGACCAACAAATGACCACAAAATGGACATCCAAATTAGAAAATCCAAATCAAAACAGAAAAGCATGCAAAGGCTTTGAAATTTTTTATACAAGTTTCTCATGTTATGAACAAACAATGTGCAAAAAATCAGATACAAAAGGGTTCAAATGATAGGTGAACAAAAATGCACAAATGCAAGGTCCAAAATGTGACACAAATTGTCACATACATCTTCATGTGTCAAAAACAATGATAGCATATGAGAAAATATTCAAACCAGTTATCAAAAATTCATATCATGAATGAAGATCAAGCATGCAAAAATTCAGATCAAATGGATCAACACATAGCATTTCACAAAGCATTGAATGCAACATGTCAAATTAACACAATGTTCAATCAAAAATTCAAAATAAAAATCCAGAAACAAACAATTCATGAAATTGACACTATAAAAAACTAGACATCAAAACAAAATTATGAAAAAAAATTGGAGTTAATTTGGATCGTTTTTCAATTTTTAATGATTTTTCAAAGATGACTAAAATAATTGACATATTAAAAATAAATGTGGAGGGAAACAAAATTTAAATAAACTCTGCATTAATCTCATCCACACGATCAAGCACGAAATGCAATCAGACGCTCCATATTCAAACATTAAAACACACAGCATCACTTAATACAATCAGCAGCACAATCAGCAAGTCAACAAACGCGTGGCACAGTCAAACAAAGCATGGCCTATGGAACACACACACAAGCATCATACATGGCAGACACGCAAGCTAAATGAAACACATCGTTTCATTAATGTGTCATCAGCACACATCAGCGAGTCAAACACAACGTGGCTTGGTTAAACGATTCATGGCCAATGGAATAGACAGGCAAGCGCACAGTCAGCAGCCACAGTGGACAAACCCTAAAACGAACCAGACGTCGGAGCTGTAGCTCCGGTTGTCTTCCCCGGCTAGCTCCGGCGGAGTCAACATGAAAAAATTCCAGAAATCATCAAATGATATACCAATCGAAAGCTCTTCTCACCTATATTCCAAATATCATGATCATTTCATCTAATTCCTCCTAACATGCACGGATCGAAGCAAAACATTATCATGAACAAAACTTATATTCATCACCACATGCTCAATATTCATCCATTTTCAATTCTAATCATATCAGCATGCTCAGCTAAGTGAGATCTACAGTTCTATAACAAGAAAACAGCAAAAAGAGATGATCGATTTCAACTCACTTGGAAATGCAGTTCTCTGAATTCGTGTCCTCAGGCTCTCAAAATCTCCAGATCTACTCCACTTTACTCCTCTTGAAGCTTTGTGCAAAAGGAATTGGATGAAAACACCTAGATCCTCTTCAATTTCAGAAATCCATTTCCATGAGAGTGCACTTGATCAACTCAAATTCAGGCTCAATTGAACAATCCAGATGATGATTCTTGCTCAGAATTACACCAGGAGCAAGAATATGCAAAGAGATTTGGTGTTTGTGTGAAGAAAATTGAATTTCGAAGAGAGAGAAAAATGGAGGGAAATTGAAAATTCTAGATCTGAAAATCTGTTATTCTGCAATTGAGATTAGGGTTTGGCTTTTATATGGTGTGCTAATGACACTGAAATCCCAATTAGGCATTGTTTAAACATGATTAGTGAGAATTGGATCAAAGTGCAAAAAATGCAAATGAAGGTCCCATGCACATGCTACACATGATCTTTTCCATGCTGAGCTTTGAATCCACTTAAAATCAAGCAATAATCAACATGGAATTGGTATTTTGCTTGTATCATAAGCCAATTTTGAATTATGGAAATTCCCTCCAAAATGAACACATGTGAAATAATGGGCATACAAGCTTCTCTCATGCATGGCAAGGCTTGTTTTGAGAAGTATTGGTCATGAGGAGTATTTTGCAAAAAGAATGGACCAAATTGGAGCTTTGAATCAAAAGTTATGTCACTTTGAACTTCCATGCACACCTTGTGATCATTTGGCCATAACTTCTCAACCAATCATCATATGAACATGAAATAGGACTTTTTAAAAAGGGGAGACAAAGATCTTCAACTTTTATGTTCACCAAAAATCCATTTGAAGCTTCTTTGCTGTTGATAAGTCAAGTTGAAAGTGGACCAGAAACTTGCCATTTTTGGAAACTTGAAATTACAGGTCACTTTCCATTTTTGGAAACTTTTGCCATGACTTCAAAATCTTCAAGATAGATGTTTAGAATGACAAATGGACTTTGTTTGAACATGAATGAGTTGTTTAAAATCATTTCCCCCACCTCAAAGCCATCAATTGACTGCACAGTTGACTATTTTGTCCTCAGATGACCTGAACATGTATTGATGAACTTGGGCCTTTATCTCTTGATGGAATGTCTTCAAAATGGAACCCTTTCTCATGTAAGCTCTTTGTAATGATCATGTGGTCTTTATACCAAGGAAAATATCTCAGCTCTTGCACAAAGGATGCTCTTGGAAGTGCTTGACTTGTGATTGCTTCAGCTGCAAATAAAAATATTAATGACATATTTTTGTGCTTTTGGTTAGTGAATAAAACAAGAAAAGCAATGATATACAATTCAAGCATGCCTGGTGATCTCAAACCACTCACAAGGAGGTCCCACCTAAAGGAAAAGGAAGCCAAGATGCTCAAAGATCCTTGAGGCTATGCAATGCCATGCTATGATGCTATGAGGGATCTTAGGGACAAAATTGGGGTCTTACATATATATATATATATATATATATATATATATATATATATATATATATATATATATATAATACTCAGTATATTGTCTACACAAAATATTAATAAATTAATTTGTTTATAAACTACATTGTTTACACAAAATATTAAAGTAAAAATATTATTCTTCATCGTCATCACTGTTGGTGAAAAACAAATATTTGGTATCTTGGAGAAGAGCAAATATTGAGGATCCTCATTTTATTGATCTCGAGAAAGATCAAATGTACGATACAAAAGAAAGTTAAATAAATATTCAGTTAAGAATTATGTTAGAACACAAAACTTGAATCAATTTTTTGTTACACTTGCAATCCATCACATAAATCTTTGGAAAAGTAAATACACTCTCACCAACCATTTATTAAATAAACCTAAATTTTTTCCGCTCTTGCAATCTATCACATTGATACTTTTACTTTGTAAAATCTCATGTCGCTCTGATTAAACATAGAGGGTTTCACAACAACGTTTGGGTTTCTTGTGGATTAACTACTAT
This sequence comes from Lathyrus oleraceus, assembly GCF_024323335.1. Lineage (NCBI taxonomy): Eukaryota > Viridiplantae > Streptophyta > Magnoliopsida > Fabales > Fabaceae > Lathyrus > Lathyrus oleraceus. Next base: position 232,684,370 of record NC_066584.1, on the reverse strand, counting down.
CAAATTTTAATATTCATAATGCTTTTATAATGAGGATTTTAGGTTTCACGAGTAGAGTCGGCCCCGTGGATGTGCGAGAAGTGCCGCCGCACAGGGCCTCCAGCTTTTAAGGGCCCCAAATTTAATAGATGGGCTTAATTAAATATAAAATCAAATATTATATAAATATGATTTCAATAATTATAACATTAGTTAATGTAGCCAAGCGGTGGTAAGAACAATTTTGTTGTGGCATCATGGGACTTCAAATCCCGTTTTCTAAATTTTGATATATATATATATATATATATATATATATATATATATATATATATATTATATATATATATATATATATATATATATATATATATATATTATATATTTTTTTAAAGTTGCATAGTTTAATTTTATTTTGTAATAATGTTTTAAATTTTTAGTTAATTTATTATTATTATTTTATTTAAATTATTATTAAATAGATAGTAAATTAAGTTAGTATACTTCAAATATTTTTTAACTTATTTTACCCTAACTTTTTTATAAAATTTCCCACTAATTTAATTTTTTATTTTACTATATCAATTTTATATTATAATATGAAGTTGGTTATTTTTTGTATTGTCAACATCTTCTATCATGTTTGGAAGACCAATAATTAGTCTAGATTTGAAGACAAGAAGATGTATGGTAGACAATGCATCTCCATCATTTCTGCTCAAGTCATGTTGGTGGGCAACCTCACCCATAAAACGACAAATTTTTCCACCGCTATTAAAGAACTTTGACATTTTGATTCATCTTAGCAAGCCTTTAGTGATCAAAGAAGTATTTCGGATTCCTTCTTATATGGAGTAAATTAAGTGTAATAAAGATGGTTTAGCTAAGAGCGATCTTCCTTCAACTACTTGTGAAAGAATATTTAGAAACGAGGAAGCTTATCATGTTGGTAGTTTTGTGCCATTCTCGATGTTGACACTATTTTGATTGCAGAAATGACCGCATCCATGATTTTGTTATTAACACTGTCGAAATTGTTCAAAGGTCTTCATTAAATGATATAAACTTTTCAATAAATTAAGGATTATAAGAGTAGAGAAATGTGAAAAACTAAAGTTGGATGATTGTAAGAGGGGAGAAATATGAAAAACTAAATTTCGATGAGTTAAATGTTAACACAATATTTTTATATCATCTTTTCTCTATATTTAATTTTATTTACAATTTAAATGAAATATAATTTTTTAATTTATTGTATTTTCATCAATTACATGCCTAATTTCAAAATAGAACAGGGCCTCCAAATTATTTGGGACGACCCTGTTCACGAGGATCACTAATTATAATATCTTGAGCGTTGATACTCATTAAATGGACGATAATAATTTATTTAAGGACAGTGAAGACATTGAACAAACATGCTTATATTTTATCTCGGTTATTACTCAAAACTGAGGTAAAATGTGTTTCTTTTTAAGTAAAAAATAAAAATATATGTTTCAACCCAAGCTCTACACACCTCTCAGTTTTTGTTAAAAATCGAGGGGAGTTTTTTTTTATATTTACATTATTTACACAAAATATTAAAATAAATTGTTTAAACAAATCAAGAGTTTAACAATGGATTCTTGGAGAATAACTTATCTTAAAATTTCATGGGAAATGCTTTCACATGAAAGAGAAAAAATGTTTTCTTTAATTGACAACATAGGAAGGTTATTATAAAAATACAACAACAACATCAACATCATTATGAGATATAGATTGCAAGGGAAAAAAATATTTTGTTCAACATTGAAGAACATCAAATATTTTTTATGTCTTGCAATCCATCCCAAAGAATGATGCATAAGACTTTGGAGCAATTACATATAAGTTAGGTTTAGGGTAAAATCTGATTAACCAGTGCTTTTATAGTAAAAAATGATAATTTAATCTCTCGAATATTAAATATAACCGAATGAATAGATCATTAATTTAAAAATTAAAAATAAAATAAAAAGAAAGACACCACTTTTAAAGAAATAAAAACATAAACCATTGATGTTGAGATTCAAAGCATGTCTTGAAATATTTTTTCCCTCGGTTTTATTTACAAACTGAGGGAATATGTGATATTTATTACTCCCTCCGTTTCTTTTTAAGTGTCGTTTTAGAAGATTTTTTTTGTTCCTATTTAAGTGTCGTTTTGATGTTTTAATGTTACAATTTGTCAATTATACCCTTACTATTTAAATAACTCAACTTTATATTTTCCATAAATTTTTCTTTCTTAATATATGTAATAACTCACTCCACATTTTCCATAAAATTCTCTTTCTTAATACGTACTCTCATTCCCATACATAACTCCATGGATGTTCAAAAAAAAGAAAGAGTGGAAGACTCATTGGAGCAAGAAGAAGGAGAAATAGTGGAAGACTCTTTTGACAAGATACAAGAACAAGATGACAACGAAGATGAAGTATTATCAAGAGTTGTATTGGATTTTGATTTAAATGAAGAGGCAGATTATGAATTTGATTTGAACAAATTTCCTGAAGAAGAAGAAGAAGAAGAAAACAGAAAAGAATCTTCCCACCATGTTGAGTTTCGACCTGTGATAAAAAAGATGATAAAAAAACTTCTTCCAAAATTTTATTGAAAAATATTTGTGAACTAAGTATGGAGTATCTATTTTAGATTTGGCTTAAGTGCATAAGGTATAGGAGTTGTTATTTAAGAAGTCATTGTTATTGTTTTTTTTATTTACTCCTTGTTATTGCTTAATAAGTACGGAGAAGAATTCCTTGTTATTGCTTTTTTTATTGATACAATTTAGGAACTGCATTTCTTACGTTCATTCTTATTGTATTTTTTTTTATTGAATTCCTATATTTGCTAAAGTTTTGGAACTTAACTTGTTACGTGCAGGAACATTATTTTTTTATGGCTAAAGTTTAGGAATTTTAAAAAAAAAAACTCTATTTGAAATTTTCAAATGTGACTACATCCCAATTACAATAAGTATTACTCCATGTTTAAGTAATTTTTGACTTCTTGTACTAATATTGGATCACACTTAATTTGAATTGGTAGTTGTCTTACTCTTTCAAGCCTTTCCTTATTTACATGAGGAATTTTATATTTATTGGAACCTTTCTCTTTCATGATCTCTATCATGCATAGTTGCAATGATACAAATATACGATTGGACTTAATTGAAGGAAAATTTTCAAATGACTTCACCACTGCACTGATAAGTTCATCAATAGTTTTCGGTGCTTCCTTGTATTGCAATGATTGTATAGCCGAGAAAAAACCAAGGTCTAAGATATTCAAATCTGGAGAGTTTGCAGGCTGACACATTAAACGAATATCAAACCCATCCTTGGTGGCAGCTTCACGGAATAAAGGATCATCATGGTTTATATGCGTCCTTGCGTTATCCTGCTGGATAAATATTGTTGACTCAAATTCATCTCTTGGCCATTTTTCTCTTATAGCGGGTAGAACTTTGTCAATAAGGAATGATCTTACCACATCTCTATTTACCGTAGTTATTGCTTTTGTTACCATTGTTCCCGCAACTCTGTTAATACTTGACCTTATAGCCGGTTCATGGGTAACAAACGGAAAAACACCAATTTTACCCGAAAAAGTTTCATTTTCTTCTGAGTCAAATCGTGGTCGAGTTTGAGCAACTAAGAACATAACTTTGGCAATGAAATTTTTGCTCTTACATGTCCGATATGGCTCATCTTCATCTGGGAGCAAATAATACTTCTCGGATTTTTTAGTCATATAAAATCATTTTTCATCAATATGAATAATATTGTGCATGCTCTTAAACATTGGATCATGTGGTGTACCTTCAAGCATTGATAAACAAAATTCCAGCCTAGATATTTTGTTTTCTTCTTTCAACAGTGGTTTTATGGCATTTGAATTACGCCGTATAGCCCCTGATTTTATAAGCCTGAACACCGATGTTGGATTGGTTTTCAACGCAAAAGCTAAAGATCGAATGTTTGTTCTTTGACTGAAAGGAAGTTCACGAATTTGATTCTCATCAATTGAAATTCTCTTACGTCCACAATTTTTTGTCTTCCTATGAGAGACATCACGTGTTTCACTTTCTTTTGCTCTTTTCCAAATACGTTGAACAGTTCTTAGAGGAACCGAATTTGATGAAGCCACCTCATTTGTAGCTCCTTTACGTAATTTTCCATCAACGCTTTTTTGTAGTAGCTCATGATAAATATACATGCGTTCTTCATTGCTTAAGATTCTTAATCTCTTTTTTCTCTAGGTTCTGCTTCAACATTTTCTGCAATATACACTGTAAATTTTTAAAAAAACAAAACGATTACTAGAAACAAGCAAAACTTAGATTTGAATTACGCCACACTATGATTCCACCATTATTTTACATAAAAACATGAGATAAAAACATGAGATAAATTATAGGAATTAAAAGTAACCAAACACACATGAAATTAAAAAATATACCTGTGTCATTGTTTGTTTCAACCTCCTCTTGTAAGTTATCTTCACAGGACTCATCAATATTATTGGTTGCTTCAAACTCCTCTTCTAAGTTATCTTCATCAAACTCATATAACTCAAATATATGTTGGTTTGTTAATGATGTTTCTGTATCACTATCTAAATCCATATTTTATGAGTTGTAAATATTTTGAACTTATAATATGAAACCATACTATATGTACTACTGGTTTTAATTTTTCGGTGGGAAACTTAAGTTTTTATTAAAATAATTGGAGGGAATATTTTTTCCTTTAGCCATTCATTGAAACAATAAGCAATAAGTTTTCCTTTAGCCATTAATGAAAATGCAAGCAGTACGTATTCCTATAGCAAGCAATATTAATTCCAAAAATTTAGGAGTAGTTGAAAAATGCAACGGAAGAGAGAGAGAGTTATGTGGAGAAAATTATGGAATTAGTTATTTGAAGTAAATAATTTAATGAGTACTTATATTAATGAATTTTATTTAGAAAGAGAAAGTATATGGTGGATTAAAATGAGGGTACAATGGGAAAAAAATTATAACAATTCATTTATCTTGGTTGGAGAGCTTTATGCTAAAACGACACTTAAAAAGAAACGGAGGGAGTAAAAAATAATATAAAACTTGACGCGGATTGACTTTGTACCTCGGTTTTTGGTAGGGTGAGGTAAAAATTTTGTCATAAAATATATTATTTATAATAATGTTCGTATATCTAGTATATACATAAAAGTAAGATGAAATATGTCAATTTCAAGGTTGAGGTATTTATAAGAGTTTTTGGGCTTGGATCCCAGGCCCATAAGAAGTAACAACCACTTCTGAGAGAACACGGGAGTGGACAGTTAATCCCCTATTATTTAGAAGAGAATGATTAATTTCCCCATGAATTTATCTCTGTTATGGATTAGACACACATCATTTTACACATTCTCATGCTTCAGGTGAGTTGTCCAAAAAATGGGCGTATTTGAGGAAAGAGCGATAGACCTAGAAAACAAGTGATTAGGAAGGCATTGCGCAAGGTGTTACGTCACTTGCCTCAAATGTTGTCTATAACACCCCAACTTTTAATTTGATATTTTATTTAATTTTTGGAGTGTCTATGTGTGTTTATGGGTTATTCTGGTGTTTTGGAGATTTAAGGGTATTTTAGTATTTTAATAATTACTAGGATTATAGAGTTTGAGAGCGGAGAAATAAAATATGAATTATTTAAATTGTTGGAGATGTTTATATAATTTTAATTATTTAGTCAGAATAGGAGAAAATAGAATTATTAGGAATAATTCATATTTTGAAATTTTTTCTTAAATATTTATTTAAATAAAATAAAGTGTTATATTTTAATTAAAAAATATACTTTTGGAATAAAATATACTTTACTGATGGTGATTATAGGCAACCAGGATGGTGAGAGTTCCTTACCCTCTCATCAACGCTATGAGTGATTTATGTGTTTTCTTTAAATTCTTGTAATTCTGTGGAATATTTGGCCAAATAGGGTTTGGGCAAAACCCCATCAGCATCGATCGTACAATATTTTTATTTTGTGTGTTACTGTGTTTGACCAAATAGGATTTTGGCAAAATCGTATTGGTGACTAAATGGGATTTAGGATAAATCTCTTATGGTCACCGTAATATAATTTGTTGTTAATTGATACACTTGTTGTGATATGAACATATGTTTGGTTGAATTATATATATCTTTTGTGGGTTATACCTTTTTGGAGTTTTTGTGATGTCTGTGAAATTTGAGCGACCTCGTTTGACCTATTTTCCCAATTTCTTGAAAATGTACGATTTGTGTTTTTCTCAATTTTTAAAAAAAAGTCAGAAAACTCGTTTTTTGAAAAATCAGACATTTTTTCACGAAATTAAAAAAATAACTAATTTAAGGGGCGGGGGAGCGCACGGAGGCGGCCCCAGAATCGGGCCGCGGCAGCCACCGATCGCAAGATCGTAGAAATCAGGGGCCACGTGACGGGCCTCGCCGTGAGGCAGCAACCGAAGCCACTCCATAGGTTGGCGACGCTAGTAGAAAGGTGTTACATTGCATGTCGGCAGAGAAGTGTTGTGTCCCGGGTAGGCGGCAAGTCCGGGCGGTTTGAGGCATTTCGACAGTTTTCGAGTTCAGGGAATTTTTCGCTGATATTTGAGTAAATTTTGACATCAATGACCTTAGGGTCAATTTTGAGAAATTTGTCTTAAATTTCCAACCTTTAGGGTAGTAGAGTTATTTACACCTTGTGAGGAGTTGTCAATAGAGTAGTTTTGAACACTTTAGAGTATTTTTGGGCACATTATAGTCATTTTGAGATTTAAGAGATGTTGTTAAGCATTTTTTTAGAACTCTATTGAGTTATAAAAGAATATACTAAAATTTTGAGACTTTTTGAGTAATTTTGATGATTTTAGAGTTGTTGAGTAATAACATAACTTTACTCTATTTGAGATGTAAAGTAATTAATTTTAAATTATATATTTGAGATTAGTAATTCGGTGGGATTATAGTGATATTTGTGATTGAGAACCTTATGATTCAAGAATGGAACCATATGTTGATGACTTTTGAGGTGATTTTTGATGATGATTTGTGAGGATTATTTGAGTTACATGCTTTTCTTTTATACATGACCATGCATGCATATATTTTGTAGTTAGATAGGACTTCAGTCCAATGAGATCAGGTTCAGATAGGAACCATGACAGTCTCATGTCCAGAGAAGAACACGGCTCAGAGAGGAATTGGAGACACATGCAATCAATAGCAAACCTTTGACCTAAAAAACCCAGTACCACATGCATATTGATTGAAGAGTTGGTGCATTAGCATTACAATTTGACTTATGACTATGTGTTGTTTGAATAATATACTTGTTGTTGTTTCATTTACTATCCTGCTGTTAATTTTCACCATTAACATTTGTAAGGTGTATTCATACCCCTTTCTTGTTTGTTTTGTTGACTTTGTATAATGTTGTACAGATACTCACTCAACGGGAGTAGTTGCTTGTGATTTGTAAGATGATCTTGAATATTTTCTTCGCTTATTTTATCGTTATCGTTGGTTAGTTAGTTTTTGATGCTTAGATATTTAACATCGGGGGCATGACGTATTATTTGTTTGGGTTAATGTTGGAGTTTATTTTCTTGAGCAATTTCCTTTAAATAATTATTTGATGTTATAAGATAATTTGAGTTCTGCTGTGAGATTTGAATAATATTCATGAAGTGGTATCAGAGAAGGTTGGCCCGTCAGGCAAGGTTTTTGTGATTTTTATCTATTCCCTGGCATGCGACATGTGTGTGAAATATTGTCGGTGCTCGTCTGTTTTCCTACCACTTGTGAGCAGGAGCGAGATTAAAACAGATGGGGGAGAAACTTATGCTTCTCTGAGATGTTTCAGGTGTGGAAGACTGGTTCATCATGTCGTTGATTGCAAGAGTGAAGGCCTTTGGACATGTCAGTGTTGTTTCATGAGTTTGTTGGAGAGAAAGATACTTTATTTATATCTGCCAATCAGATGAAAGAATTCCTGAAAGACGAAGCTCAAGTGTTTGCGATGTTTGCTTCTTTGAAAGTTAAAAGTAAAACGACGAGGGTAAGGAACCCTCACTATCCCTATGTTTAACCACCCACATATAAATTATTCTTCCCTTACCTCGAATTTGCAGATCGATGAAAACTTTTGGCCTTTTGGGTTTTTCCTCGCTCTCCAAGGTTCATTCATATGTTATGCCTCTTTGCCTCTTTTTCTAAGTTTTGCACGTATTGTCCAAAACTCTACCTCACACTCTCTATTTATTTACCCTAATATATTCTAATCTCCTCTCACCCTCACCCTCAGTTCTCTTACACTCCTACTCTTTCTATTTTTCTAAAACTTTATCATTTTATTTTAACTCAAATATTACTCTACTTTAATTAAAATAACATAAATCTCTCATTTTTCTAATAAACCCAACTATCCCAATAAACTAATTAAATATGATTAATTAATTAAAAAATTCAATTAATTATTTAAAATAATCCAAACCCCAATTAAATAATTAAATAATAATAATAATAATAGTAAAACAATATTAACACTATTTAAAATTAAATCGGGATGTTACACTGACGTCCTAGCCCTATCCGAGAATCTGGCCGGATAGATAAATCAAAGTACCGTTAGGGGCGCGACCATAACACGAATGATTGCATCCAACTTAAAGATGCGACCGAATCACTGATTAAGAAATGTCGACGTATGAATATGTCAAGGGTGGTAAGCGAGATCGGGAGGAATCTCCAAAGGCCAAATCCCTTACAAAGGTTTCTGAAGCCGATCCCAGCGGTGACAAAGAGACACCATCAAAAGAAAATTCTCGTATATCGTTGCCATTACTGGCAGGGAGCCCTAGGAAAACCTTCCTTCCATAGGAACAGCCAAAATAAAAATTGCAGAAATGATGGTTGTTTACAAGAACGAAGGTAGTTCATCACCCAAAGTATCTGACCAACCTATGCTGGGGTTTTAAGACTTTGAGAAGTTCAAAGGCATCCCTAATGAGTTGTCCCCCTGACAATCACGACTATTGTAGGAAAATTTGACGTCTCACATTTTTTTATTGACATAGGAAGCTCTTGCGACATCCTATATTCATCACTGTTTGAAAAAAAAGGATTAGATAAGGGAAACCTGATACCATACAATGACTTAGACATGCAAGCGTTCAATGGGATGACTACACACCCCTAGGGGTATGTGGAGTTGATGGTATCTATGGGGGAAGAAAGAGACCTCAAATCAATCAACACTCAATTTCATGTTATACCATGTAAGAGTCTTTATAAATGAATCTTGGGCAGACCTTTCACAATAGTGTTGAACGCAATGGCTTCTCCCGTGCACCTAAAGCTTAAATATCACAACCTTCATGGAGAGTCAGTCGTTCTGCGCCACCCACCTTGAGGCGGAAGAAAATATACCGCCTCATCTACAGAGGGATTAAGGAGAAGGTATGGCTATGGAAATCAACTTGACCTCCCTCGGCTATCATCTCCAAAACATTAACCTCAATACGCCTCGATGTGGCTAAAATAAGGGAGAGGTCGACAACAAAAATAAGAAGCGGGAATATCGCTTAATTATGTTTCATATTTTATGTCCACATGCATACATACATAAATGTGTAAACTGCTATATACCGTATCTAAATGATTGCCTACAACAAATGATAAAATTTAAATTCTGAAATGTTTGTTCCTTTGTGTTCACATTTCAGTAGTACAAAATTAGGGTATAACCACCACATTTGATGCTTAAAGTAAATATTCCAGGGGTGTTGTTGGAGACACTTTGCACGTCCGAAAACAACAATAGAATACCCTCAGCTTCGAGTGCACCTTCGGATTCTATGGGAGCAGTCAGAGACACTTTTCATGTCAGAATACCATAACCAATTCCATACAGTACCTTGCACACCTTTAGAGTCTAGGGAAGCTGTTAGAGATGCTTTGCACGTTCGAATATAACAATCAATTCCCCTAGGGGTGCTATCAGAGACGCTTTGCACGTCCAAATACAACATTCAAATACCCCCTATCAAAGACCCACACACAATCATGTGCAACTGGCGCCCCCTTCCAGATCTAGCCAATCCAAGGAACGTGAGTGGTGGATCCTAGAGACATCCACCTCAATTCAAACTACCATCTCGGGGAGAGGGACATGTGTAACACCCTTCTAAACCCCACACGCAATTATCACATAATTCAATTAAAATAACAACCACAAGGGTGTCACACACATCAAAAACAGATCCTGCTCCGTAACACGGGTTACAAAACATCACATAAACCAGTCAGCGTATGCCCACCTTCACTTAGGGTATCATCGCAGCATAATCATTATCAAATCAATTAAACATATCAATTGCAATTTAAGGCATATAGTCTCAATCTTTAACTTTCATAACACCACAAAAGAGTTATAAATTTAACTCATCATAATATCGAATCTCATCAATCATAAATAACGACTTCAACAAAACAAAAAAAGTGAAAACAAACTTCCCCAACCCGATGTTACATTGACCAGAGAAAGAACCTACTAAAGAAAAATGACAAAACTATGGGAAGCCACTCCAAGAGCTACCTTCCATTTACTCCAGCTATACTACTGTTAGGGACCAATTATCACTACTTTTCATATATTATTATTGGTCCCTTTTACCATTTTCTTATCGTTTACACTTTTATTCTCACAATTTAGTAAGTATGCAATTAAGTTTATTTTAGTTATGTTTTGAGTAGATATTTCACTTATTTGTTAGTTTTGTAGATATTGTGGACAAGAAAGCATTGGATTGCATGAGCAAAATTTGGAAGGAGCTTGATGGGCATTTTGGAAGCATTTGAAGAATAAAGTTTGGAATAAATAATGTTGAGGAAGCTTGCAAGGCAAAGAAGCTGTACTTCCTTCAGTTCGCGCCGCGAACCCTGTGAAGACAGCAAGCTTTTTAATTATTTTGGGCCACTTGTTATGTTTGGAGCCCAACTTAAGTGTGACATTTTTAGAACATTTGGAGATCACTTTTCTGTTTTAGACCAAAAGGAGATTATTAGAGAAAGTTTGAACTCTTTAAACACACAATGGGAGAAAAGGAAAGATTATCACAAGTTTTATAATAGAACTCTAGAGGCCATTTTCAGAATCCATTCCATTTGTTTTGCTGTCAAACATGGTGATGAGGAGCTAAACCCCACTTTGTCAAGATTGGAGGTAGTAGCTATCCCTTATTGATTATGTATTCCTATTAACTCTTGTATGTGACAATTGATTATTGATGTAATGATTGATACTTTCACCCTATTTTGAATATTCAGATTTGGGTTATTGTTGAGAAAGGTTATTCAAGTCTTGACTTAAAGTATGCTTTCAAGTAGTGAATAAATTGTAGAAATAGATTTATACATTACTTTTCTTTTGTATCAAACATTAAAGATTGTTATATTAATAGTTAGATGGAGAAATCGTCTAAAGATTAATATAGTGATTATCACAATCTCATTTAGAAATAAATGTTATTGAGAGGATACTTGAATATTATCAATAATCTTGAATCCATATAGTTGTCACTAGGGAAACATAAGAAATTGGGATAGTGAACTCCAATCTTGGCAAGCCTTTTATATTTGATTTAAAACTAATTTCATTGTCTTAGTGTCATTTTAATTAAGAGATAACAATTCACTCAAAAACAACTTGGTTACTTTTCAAACTTACAACAATTGAGATTATAGAACAGCGGTAATATCAACCAATCTTTGTGGATACGATATAAAAATATTTGCCGGAAATATACTTTTCAACAAATTGGCGTCGTTGCCGGGGATTGGTGTTCGATATTGCAAGCATTGCAATAATTCATTGTTCTAAGTTTTTTTATCTTACTATTATCACTCTTGTGTTTCACTTGATTTGTTAGTTTTGTAGATTCTAGTGCATGCGAGGAAAGGCTACCGAGGAGAAATTTCAATTCGATCCCGAAATTGAAAGAACACTTTGAAAGCTCAATAGCAAAACACGAAGAAGAAGGAAACTAGCTGAAGAGAGGAAACGGAGAGAAGAAGCATCTACTTCTTCACTTGTTCAAATTGAAGAAGTGGGTGTAGAAACTTTTGAAGGAAACATGACGGGTGGAGTTCCTACCGAAATGTTCGCCAATAGTCCAAGGCGGAATGCCCAATTTGCTCGTGGTGGAAGGAACACGGAGATGAAAACCAGAATCCTCCAACTCCTTTATGAAAATCCATTCACCGGAATGGACCATGAAGATCTGTATACCCATCTCACCAAATTCTATGAGATTGCGGGTTCTACGGGAATAGAGGAAGCGGGTGAAGAAGCATTATTCAAGAGAATATTCCCACATTCCTTAGTGGGGAAGGCAAAAGAGTGGTATCTTGATCAAGCACCAAGAGTGATGACGGATTGGAATTTATTAGAAGAAAAGTTTCTAGAAAGATATTTTCCTCAATCCCGATTCATGGAAGCCAAAACAGCTATTGTGGTATTCAATCAAGGGAGCAACGAGTCTCTAAACGAGGCTTGGGAAAGATTCAAGTCAATGTTGTGAAAATGCAAAGGCCATGGTTTTGATGAACTCACTCAAATCCATATTTTTCTAAATGGGCTCCAATCGAATCACAAGACACTTTTGGATGCTACCGTGGGTGGCTCTTTTATGTCAAAGAACGCGAAAGAGGCGAAAGTCATTATTAACCGGATGGCACTCAATGATCGTCAAAGTCAACATGATTGTAGTCCTTCACAAAGGAAACTGGGAGTTCTTGAATTAAATACCAATGATGCTATTCTTGCCTAAAACAAGTTACTTTCTCAACAAGTGGAGTTACTCACTCAACAAATGTCCAAACTTCCACAATAAATGAAGGAAATTCAAGGATCTCAAGCTAGACATCAAGTGGCATGTTGTGAACTATGTTAAGGAGATCATCCCACCGGTTATTGCCCTCCATTGGAAGAAGCGAGTTATGTGAACAACCAAAATCAAGTTTATCAAAGGAAACCTCCACCTCACAACAACTCATATCAAAGTAACAACCAAGGCTATCAACAATCAAGATTCAACAACCAAAATTTTCAGCAACAAAGTCCATATCAAAGTCCAAATTCTCAAGTCCAACAATCGCAAGGCGGAAGTTCAAAGCTAGAAGATACTCTCACACAATTCATGCAAGCCTCCATGGCAAACCAAAAGAGCAGGCAACTATAAAAAAATTGGAGAATCAAGTAGGCCAACTTGCGAAGCAATTGTCAGAACAACAAGTGGGTTCTTCTTTCTCCGCCAATACTCAAACCAATCCGAATGAGCATTGTAAAGAAATTGTTACTAGAAGCGGTAAAGAGGTGACGAGTGGAAGAAATGAGGAGGTTGCAGTAGAGGATGATATGAACGTCGTAACTGAAAATGAAGAGAACGAAGTGGTGGTGGAATATGAAAAGAAAAAAGAGGAAAAAACTGTTCAGTTCGCGCCGCGACCCCCTTTGGCGCCGGGAAAAGATCAGGGTCAAAATGGTTTAGCTGAACAGGAGGGTGAAGCAGGTGAGAAGAAAGAATCAAAGGCAAGAAAGAAGAAAAAAGGAGATAAAGGAGTGAGTGTTATTCCAACTTAACATCTACCTTACCCGCACGCACCATCAAAGAAGGAGAATGCTAGACACTATGCACGGTTTATGGATATATTTAAGCAACTTCAAATAAATAATCCATTTGCCGAAGCATTAGAGAAAATGCCAAGGTATGCGAAGTTCATGAAGGATATTCTCACAAAGAAGAAGAGATATGTGGAAGACGAGACGATCTTGCTTGGTGCACGTTGTAGCGCCATAATCCAAAAAACTCTCCCAAGGAAGGAATCCGATCCGGGCCGAGTCGTTTTACCTGTGACCATTGGAGGTACTTACATTGGCAATGGTTTGGTCGATTTGGGATCTAGCATCAATTTAATTCCTTTATCCATTGTTAAAAGATTGGGGAATATTGAGATGAAATCTACGAGGATGACTTGGCAACTAGCCGATAAGTCTACCACTTCACCATATGGAGTTGCTCAAGATATGCTAGTAAAGGTGGACAAATTCTTGTTTCCAGTAGATTTTGTGGTAGTGGACATGGATGAGGATCATGATGTTCATCTAATTCTTGGAAGACCATTTATGAAAACATCCCGAATGATGATCGACATTGATGATGGACTCATGAAAGTAAGAGTGCAAGATGAAGAGGTAACTTTCAATCTTTTTGAAGCCATGAAGCACCCTAACGACAAGCATGACTCTTTTCGAATCAATGCCACCAAGGAGGAAATCGTGGAGGTTGCAAATCAAGTTCATTTTTCTAATCCGTTAGAGAGATCTCTTATAGGAGCTTACAATGTTTTAACCGAAAATGAAGAACAAGAAATTGAAGCATTTTTGGAAGAATTGGAGTCTTGCGGAGAGATTGCTTATCGCGAGGAGAAAAATGAGGACTTGGATGTGAAAAAGAAAGTGGAAGAGCCAAAGTTAGAGTTAAAGATGCTACCTCCACACTTGAAATATGTGTTCCTTGGTAATGATTTCACTAAACCGGTGATCATTAGCAATGCCTTGTACACAAAAGAGGAGCATAAGTTGATACAAGTGCTGAAAAAGAATGAAGGTGCAATAGGGTGGGTATTATCCGATTTAAAGGGTATTAGTCCGACTTATTGCATGCATAAGATCATGATGGAAGAAAATTACAAGCCCGTTTCACAACCTCAAAGGCGCTTAAATCCATCAATGAAGGAAGTGGTGAGAAAAGAAGTTGTCAAACTATTGGAAGCCGAAATGATTTATCCTATCTCCGATAGTGAATGGGTGAGTCCGGTGCAAGTAGTCCCAAAGAAGGGTGGTATGACGGTTGTTAAAAATGATAAAAATGAGTTGATTCCAACTAGAACGGTACCGGATGGAGGATGTGCATTGACTATAGGAGGCTAAATCAAGCTACAAGGAAATATCATTTCCCGCTACCTTTCATGGACCAAATGTTGGAAAGGTTGGCCGACAAGAATTTTTGTTGTTTCGTAGATGGTTATTCGGGTTACAACCAAATTTTGGTCAATCCGGCGGATCATGAGAAAACGGATTTTACATGTCCTTTCGGAATTTTTGCTTACCGAAGAATGCCTTTTGGATTATGTAATGCACCGACAACATTTCAACGGTGTATGCAAGCAATATTCTCGGATTTGATCGAAGAGTGCATTGAGGTGTTTATGGATGACTTTTCCGTTTATGGGTCGTCCTTTTACTTATGCTTGAAAAATCTTGATGTGGTTTTGGAAAGATGTGTGAAAACAAATTTAGTGCTCAATTGGGAGAAATGCAATTTTATGGTCATCGAAGGTGTTGTTCTTGGTCACAAAATCTCTTCCGAAGGGCTGGAAGTTGATAGAGCAAAGGTGAAAGTCATTGAAAAACTACCACCTCCAACAAACATCAAAGGAGTAAGAAGTTTTCTTGGACATGCCGGATTATATAGAAGATTCATCAAGGACTTCTCAAAGATAGCGAAGCCCTTGAGTAATTTGCTCAACAAAGGTACACAATTTCTTTTGGATGAGTCGTGTCTAAAAGCATTCCATGAGTTAAAAGAAAAGTTAGTCACCGCACCCATAATCGTTGCACCTAATTGGACACTTGATTTTGAACTGATGTGTGATGCAAGCGATTATGCGGTTGGTGCAATTTTGGGTCAAAGAAGAGCTAAAAATTTTCATGCCATCCACTATGCTAGTAAAGTTTTAAATGAGGTGCAAGTCAATTATGCGACAACCGAAAAGGAGTTACTAGCTATAGTGTATGCATTATAAAAATTTAGAGCTTATTTGATCGGGTCCAAAGTTGTAGTTTACACCGACCATTCGGCAATCAAGTATCTACTAACCAAGCCGGATTCCAAACAAAGACTAATTCGTTGGATTTTGTTATTACAAGAATTTGATTTGGAAATCCGGGATAAAAAGGGTTCCGAAAACTTGGTAGCGGATCATTTGTCCCGATTGGTTAATGTGGAAATTACAAGTAAAGAAGAAGAAGTGAGGGAAGAATTTCTGGACGAAAAGCTTTATGCGATTCAAGTGAGGCCTTGGTTTGCCAATTTTGCTAATTATAAGGCAACCGGTTTGACACCGGAAGACCTCACTAGTAATTAAAGAAAGAAATTTTTAGCGGATGCAAAGTACTATGTGTGGGATGACCCGTATTTGTTCAAAGCGGGTGTGGACATCATTTTAATAAGGTGTGTGACACTTGAAGAGTCAAAAGATATCCTTTGGAATTGTCATAACTCTCCGTATGGAGGTCATTATAGCAGTTTGCGAACAGCCACTAAAGTCTTCCAAGCGGGATTTTATTTGTCGTCCGTGTTTAAAGACGCACATGAACATGCAAAGAATTGTGACACATGCCAAAGAAGCGGAGGGATAGGCAAACGAGATGAAATGCCTCTAACCAAAATGTTGGAAGTGGAAGTCTTTGATTGTTGGGGCATTGATTTTGTTGGCCCATTCCCCTCTTCTTTCTCTAATGAGTATATTCTTGTAGCCGTTGACTATGTGTCAAAGTGGGTAGAAGCAATCTCTTCACCTAAGGCCGACTCCAAAACCGGGGTAAGATTTCTAAAGAAAAAAATATTTTCACGTTTTGGTGTGCCTAGGGTGTTAGTAACCGATGGGGGATCACATTTTTGCAATACACCCTTGGAAAAAGTCTTGGAACATTATGGTGTAAAGCATAAAGTGACTACTCCTTACCATCCACAAGCAAATGGTCAAACGGAAGTGTCAAATAGAGAAGTAAAAAGGATACTTGAAAAAACTGTTTCAAGCTCAAGAAAAGATTGGTCTTCAAAATTGGATGAAGCTTTGTGGGCGTATCGTACCGCCTACAAAGCTCCTATTGGACTAACCCCGTTTCAGATGGTTTATGGGAAGACTTGTCATCTCCCAGTAGAGATGGAACATAGAGCACTTTGGGCTCTTAAATTCTTGAACTTTGACTCCACTCTAGCCGGTGAGAAAAGAAAAGAACAACTCCATGAATTGGAGGAATCAAGGAACAATGCTTACCACTCAAACAAGCTTTACAAGGAGAAGGTGAAAGCATACCATGATGGAAAAGTCTGTCACAAGGAGTTCAAAGTTGGACAAATGGTGCTCATTTTTAATTCAAGACTCAAGTTGTTTCCAGGTAAGTTGAAGTCCAAATGGTCGGGACCGTTTGTAGTGAAAGAGGTGCGATATTATGGAGCCATTGTGGTTGAGGACCCAAAGTCAAAAGAGAGCTGGACTGTGAATGGGCAGAGATTAAAAGTCTACCATGGTGGAGAAGTAAACCGAGACGTCTATGTCGTTTTGCTCGCCGAACCGTGAAGTATCGCCGAACCGTCGAGCTCAAACGACGTTAAACAAAGCGCTTGTTGGGAGGCAACCCAACTTCGTAAGCATGCGTTTCATTTTTTTGTTACTTCATTTGTGTAATGTATTTTGCTTTGTTTTCGAGATTATTAATGGAGGTCAGTCCAATTTCCAATATTTTTTTTTGAAAATTCCTTCAGTTCGCCCCACGAACAGCTTTTGCCCCGCGAACAGCTTTCGCCCCGCGAACTAAATGGAAACTTAATGTTCGCGCCGCGAACTGAGCGGAACAGACCCTTTTATTTTCTGTTTTACTTTTGTTTCCTTATTATATTTTATAACTTCATCTCTCTCTCTCTTCACCACTTTCAGAACTCTCACTCTCTCACTCCCAAACTCAAACTTAACCCTCTCAATCTCAATAATCCCATTTTTTTGCAAGAATCATTTCAATCTCCTTCTCTCATCAAGGTATTTTTACTCTTTTTCCTTTTTCCTTCTTTGATCTCTCATCAAGGTGAATTAGGGTAATTGTTAGAGGATGACTTGTTTGTTGAAATTCACTTTGCATGTGTAGAGATTCTTCAAATTAGGACAGGTGAAGAGTTTGTGGTATCAATTTTGAAAAGATTTGAGCAGTAGGAAAAACCCTATGGCTGCTGGTTTTTCTGGTTTTCGCAGAGATCGCGCCGCGAACTGGAAAAAATTTAGCACTTCAATTTTTGTTGTTATGTATGCTGACTTAAGTCTTGGCTGTTGTGTGGTTGCTTATGGTTTTCTTGCAGATGTCTATGCGCACAAAAACAGTAAGCTCCAGTCCCTCAAGGTCTGTGCAGAGATTCATTAGTAATAAGCATGAGGAAAGGTTTGAAAAGCTGATTAAAAGAACCATTCAGTCAGAGAGATTCATTCGTTTGTCACCAGGTGGCAACTATAAGAAGCTTGTGGCAAACTTTGAAAAGAGAAAGTGGGGCAAAATTTATGAGCCAGAAGCGGAAATCAATTACGACATTGTGCGTGAATTTTACGCCAATGCTCTTCAATTGGAAGAAGGTGTAACATACCACTATCAAACTAGGGTGAGGGGGAAGACCATCGCTTTCAATAGGGATGCAATCAATACTTATTTTGGTCATCCTCTCACCTTGGCAGATAACATGCGGTGTGAATACCGCGCTAAAGAGATCGCAAATGATTGGGATCTTGCTGCTGTTAGTGCTCACCTTTGCCTTGAGGGAAGGACGTTTGACTTGAACGATCAAGGATTTCCAAAATCTTGGAAGAGGGATGTCATACCCCAAAATTTGCCCGTTAATCTTGCAAGACATTTTTCAAGGCACTCCAACTCATTTTTCAAGACATTGATAAGGAACAAAGACCCAGCACATAGGTGGCCAAATCCAGAAAATGACTTAAACTGGCTTGCCCGCTAGGCGAGCAAAATCCTTCGCCTAGCGAACTCTTCGCTGCACCACTCGCCTAACGAAGCTTGCCAATACCAGAAATTTTGGGCTTCATTCTGAGCCCATTAGGTCACAAAAACTATTATAAATACCAAGACCTCATTCAGAAAAAAGGATAAGGGACAGACGGTGGACAGAGAGGGAACAAGCAAACCCTAACAGAGGTAACCGGAAAAACCCTGGAGGCTAACCAAGAGAATTCAGAACAACCCTAAAGGAAACCCTGAAGGAAACTCATCTGCACAAAGGTTACCTCCGCCCAACTCAATCCGACACCAACCCTAAGAGTGATCTGCCAATTCAACATTGCAATTCAATTGCAAATAGGTTTGCACTACCACTACCGCTTTATGCTCCCAATTTACATGTGGCATTATGATTGAATTTATAAATGTATCTTAGGTTTTGCATGTGGATTTAAGTATGCATGGATGTCTTGAATGTTTAACCATGTAATTTCTGTAATGGATGCCATAGGGTTTGGAGCTTGCTGAAATCGTACTGTTATTAAACTCAAAACCCGCAGCCGTTCGCTAGCACATCGCTAAGCGAACATGTAGCGAGCGTTCGCCAAGCCTTCGCTAGGCGAGGCAGTAGCGAACATGACAGTCGCTGATTTTTTTCTGTTCTGTTCTGTGTTTATCTGACATGTCCTATCATAGCTGTGTATTATTTGCCTGACATTATTACTGTTGCAATTCCTTTGTTCGGTGCAACTATTGATTGCACCCCATTTGGTATTCTGACCTATTTTGCTGAATTTTGTGAGGGCTCACATATTCCCGAAGAAGGTAGCTTGCTAGGTATTCCACTTTATTTGTGGGATACCCTTGTGGAGATTCATCCTAATTACCTAACTGATTACAATGTTGCCTTTGAATATATGATCTTGGCTCTCTCTTTGTTGCCTTACAGTATTACGGTCATGTCCCGCGAATGTGGGGATACACTTAGCAAATACCCTTCGATTAAATCATCATGTCTCTATAAGATAAATCATAGTCCCTCGGATGTTGCCTGCGAATATATGATTGTATCCCTCGATGACCCTCCGTGGTAGCCTACGATTAAATGATGATCGGCCCTTCGAATGCTAAGGTATCCTTACAAATGTTGCCCTCGATGACCAATCGACGACCCTACGATGTCCCTTTACATCCTAAGGATAAGACTACTTACTTCTCAATAGTAAGGACAGTTTTACCCTCCTAAGGATAGGAAATACCTATAAAGACCTTGGTCAGGTATAACTCTTAAATGCTTGCTCACGGCTTAAAATACTTTTCACACCTCACACTTTGCAAAACATCTATTAGAAAATCGCCACTTGGTATACATTCGTACTAGAATCATTGCCAAGTTATATTTTTCTAAACAGCTTTCAAAATTAAACGAGATAAATACTTTGTATACATTCGTACAAGAATCATTACAAAGTTAAACTCTCTTTTCAAAACATTTTCTAAACAGTTCTCAAACACTTTTTTCAGACAAGAAAAACATAAGTGATCAAGCAGTTAAGAGCCCATGGATAACCATGGATACAAAGGGTGCTAACACCTTCCCTTTGTATAATGTACCTCCCGAACCCAAAATCTAATCAAGGTCTTTCCTGTTCTTTTCCGCCTTTCCTTATTGGATAAAAGAAAAGTCGGTGGCGACTCTTGCTATCCGCGACATTTGCTTTCCAAAGCAAAAACACAAAAGTCAGTTCACCGTATGACAGAACTGGCGACTCTGCTGGGGAGTAGGAAAAGAGAGGTTACCTTAAAAAAAAGTGTCATTTATGTTTTCGAATTGTTCCTTCGTCTGATTTACTTTTAAGGGATTGTTTGGGTATTCTATGCTTGAGTGAAAGATCCTACACCCGAATCTAGTGTACCTTAGGTAAGTAGCAAGAGATCATCGCGACTGTCCGGCGTATACTGGAATGGTTAAAATGATGGCTACGATTAATGTGACACTTTAGATGTCCTGATGTTCCTCATGTTTACTTGAGGAAAAATTTGGCGTCTGCGTGGTGTCATCAAAGCATTAACCAGACCTTTAGAACCCTAATTGACTCATCCTAGCCATTAGAAAGTAGTGAGATAACTGACTTCGGTTCCGACTGGGGTTGGTTGATACTCGATACTACACTCTTTGAGATTGGACTTTAGGGAAATTTTGGTCAACCGCTTGGTGTTGCACTGAAGTGGACTTAAGGAAAGGTCGATGATTTGAGATCCTTCTAGAACCCGGTTACTATTCTAGGACAGGTGGAACCAACCAAACTTCAGTGGGGAGGGTACTTACCTATGGAACTCATGCAAGCCTTAAAAACCTAGGAATGATTGCGGTGTGACTGGTTTGTGTTTATTACTTACATAACATCATAACATCATAACATCATAACATCATAACATCATGACATTGTACTAACCATTTCAAGGACTTAGGGGTTTAACTTTGCTCTGTTAAATAGGCTATGGCTTCCAGGAAGACCATCCGGATCAATCTTGTCGCCATCTCTCCTCAACTCAAGGATTTAGTGTCAGAACTGCCCGATCATGCTCAATTCATCAAGAAACATGGTTCTCTCTTCAATTTAGTTACCACCGGTTTCAAAGAAGATATGATGAGAGTTCTATTCCAGTTCTTCGATCCTAAACATCATTCCTTCACCTTCCCAGATTATCAGTTGGTACCCACATTAGAAGAATTCTCCAGGCTGCTTGGGATACCTATCCTTGATCAAACACCTTTCAGTGGTTTAGAAAAGATTCCGAAGTCTGAAGAAGTTGCCGCGGCTTTACACATGACAAAGTCCGACATTGAAACTAATTGGGTAACAAGAAGTGGAGTTAAGGGTTTACTTGCCAAATTTTTGATAAACAAGGCCCGAGAATTCCTAAAAGTTATGAATGTCCATGCTTTCGAAGATGTTCTAGCCCTACTAATCTATGGTTTGGTGCTATTTCTTAACCCGGATCAATTCATAGACATAAATGCTGTTAGGATATTTCTCACTCATAACCCTGTGCCCACCTTGCTTGGAGACATTTTGCATTCCCTTCACACTCGTATTATGAAAAGGCAAGGGACTCTCATGTGTTGCGTACCTTTATTATCTAGGTGGTTTATTTCGCACCTTCCTCAATCAGTCTTAAAGAATGAGCAAAATTTGAAATGGTCTCAAAGGATAATGTCGCTCTCCCATTCGGACATCCATTGGTGTCCTCAACCCAAAGAAAATGTTATCATCATTGACCGTTGCGGAGAATTCTCTAACGTACCACTCTTGGGGATAAGAGGAGGTATTACTTATAACCCAGCTTTAGCCCTACGTCAGTTCGGTTATGCTAGAAGAGACGGTCCACATGAAATAATTATTCAAGGCACTGTGTTTGACTATGACAACGACTCTCAAGGTCTCCGTCAAAGGTTTGTACGAGCTTGGGGCATGGTGAAAAGAAGTACTTTAGGACAGAAAAACTCTATTCCTATGGAACCTTATCTCAGATAGGTACGCGCCAGAGCTCGTGAGCTTACCATGCCATATCTTGCAATCGGACCTCTGATTGTCGAACCAAAAGTTGAAGGAGGTGCCCCTCAGATCATTCCTTATCCAGATATGCCTACCAATGCTGAAGAATTGAAGAAATCCTGGATCCTGTTGAGAGAGGAAAGGGATACTTTTGAAACTCAGTTCGGTGCAGAAAGGAAGAAAGTATTAGAGCTCACCAGCCAACTTAATGAGGAACGAAGACTCAATGCATATCTCCGCCCAAAAAGAAGCCGTCCCTGGGAGACTTGAGCTTGCATTGTATTTTTATTATTTTTTGTAATGAACATTGATTAAAGAAATTATTAATAAAAGTTTCCCTCTTTTGGTGGTTTACGCAAAGTTAAATTCCAAAAGTCCTTGAAAACATTTCATACATTGCATAGCATAACATAACATCGTATAACAGGTATTCTAAAGGATCAATGTTCTCATGGTCTTCCTTCTAAACAGAACGATGGCTCTCGAACAAACTGTCAAAGATCTCCAGGCTCAGAATGCTCAATTCCAGGAGATGATCCTGAACTTATCCAAGGGGCAGGAGGAGCTGAAGGCTCTCTTGCTCGAGAAGAAGAAAGACAAGAAAGCTGTGAGTTACATTAACCCGGGAAGAAGGCTTAAAGGACAGGCCGCAGGAGTCAAGATTAGAATTCCGAAGGATCACGAAGAGGAGACAGAAAATGATTCAGAAGAGGAAAATGTTGATCCCTTCAACCCTGAGGACGGCGATGAGGATTATGAAAATGAACAGTACTCTCCAAAAGATGATAAGTATAAGTTGCTGGAAGAACGCATGCTAGCTATGGAGGGTCAGAAGGCGCCCGGTCTGGATTTCGAAGACTTAGGTCTGGTCTCTGATGTGGTCATTCCCCGCAAATTCAAGGTCCCCACTTTCACTAAGTATGATGGTGCGTCTTGTCCTCAGATGCATCTGAGAGCTTATGTGAGAAAGATCCAGCCGTATACCACTGATAGGAAGCTATGGATCCATTTCTTCCAAGAGAGTCTGTCTGGCACACAGTTAGAGTGGTATTATCAGCTCGAGAGCTCTAACATCCGCACCTGGACTGATTTAGTGACAACTTTCTACAAGCACTACCAGTATAATTCTGAATTAGCGCCTACTCGGCTATAGCTGCAGAATATGACGATGGGCTCTAAAGAAAGCTTCAAAGAATATGCTCAAAAATGGAGAGATTTGGCTGGCAGAGTCAAACCCCCTATGACTGCTCGAGAATTAGTGGACATGTTCATGGGTACACTGACTGGCCCATTCTACAGCCATCTATTGGGAAGTTCCTCATCGGGTTTCACTGAACTTATATTAACAGGTGAACGTGTTGAAAGTGGCATTCGAAGTGGAAAGATACAGGTGGCTACCTCTGCAAGCACCAAAAAGTCCTATCAGGGGAGGAACGAATCAAATGCTGTGTACGGTCAAAGGGGTCATAACAAGAAAAATCGTGACCATGCTGTTGGAGCAGTTACGATTTCAGCACCGCCATCTCAAAACTTCCAACACAGACAAGACAGGCCAAGAAGACAGTTTACGAAGATCAATATGACTTTAGCACAAGCACTGCAGGGTATGCTAAAAGCAAATTTAATTACCCTCAGAGATCATCCTGCAAATCCCAACACTACTTCTCCTCGTTATAATCCCAATGCCAGGTGTGCATATCACTCCGATAGCCCCAGGCATGATACAAACGATTGTTGGTTGTTGAAGAATAAGATTCAGGATATGATCGACGCTGGGGAAATTGAATTTGATCCTCCGGAGACTCCTAATGTCATCACTGCTCCTATGCCTAATCATGACAAGACTGTTAATGCCGTGGATGACAATTCTCACATTTCTAATATAGCTGACTTAGCGTCTCCTCTCCTGATCATCAAGAAGAATTTATTGCAAGCTGGTTTATTTCCAGGTTATGGTGAAAATTGCGATCTCTGTATACTCCGACCCAATGATTGCTTGAAGTTGAGGAATGGCATTCAACAGCTGATGGATGATCATACAATTCTCTTTGAAAAGATTCCTAAGGTGGAAAACCCTATTGAAGAAATATTTGTGATTGCCAGATCCAAAGTTCTAGTGAAGATTACCGCTACTAGAGTGCCTGTGAAGATTACTGCTGAGCCCAAGGTAGCTCCTCTAATTATTACTGCACCTAGCCCAGTACCGTATTCCTCAAGCAAAGCCATTCCGTGGAATTATGGAGGTGATGTTTACATCCACGGCATAAAGCAAGATGATAATTCTGCTAATCCTAATGACGTTGACATTGTTGGGACTAGTAATATTACTCGAAGCGGAAGGATCTTTTCTCCAGAAATCTCACCTCCTGTCCCTGAAACTCGAGGAAAAGAACCAGTAATCAATCCTTCTCAGTCAAGGACACCAGTCGAAGTTACTACCGAAGATGTTGCCAAACAGGAAATGGAAGAAATGTTGAAAATCATCCGCAAGAGTGATTTTGATGTGGTAGAACAGTTGGGGCATACTCCGTCTAAAATTTTGATGTTATCCTTGTTGCTATCTTCTAAATCTCATGCCAATGCATTGATAAAATTCTTGAAGACCGCTCATGTACCTCAGGAGACATCCGTCGATCAATTCGAAAATTATGTTGCTCACTTGGCTGTTGACAATGGCCTAGGATTTTCCGATGCTGACCTGACACCAGCAGGAAAGAATCACAATAAAGCTCTACATATCTCCATTGAGTGTAAGGGGATCACCTTGTCTCATGTGTTGATCGATAATGGCTCTTCTTTGAATGTGCTACCGAAAGCTGTGCTCGATAAACTTGGCTGTAAAAACATTGAACTGAAACCTAGTGACGTTGTAGTGCGTGCTTACGATGGTGCGAAGAGCGTTGTCCATGGTAAAGTGGTTCTCCCTATCAAGATAGGACCTCAAGTATTCAACACTACCTTTCACGTAATGAACATTCGTCCTGCCTATTCCTGCTTGCTGGGACGCCCTTGGATTCATGGGGCAAGTGCTGTAGCTTCGTCTCTCCATCAAAAGCTGAGGTATCTAATAGAGGGTAAGATTGTCACTGTGTGTGGAGAAGAAGAGTATATTGTCAGTTGTGTGCATACCTTCAGATACGTCGAGATGGATGACGAGTTCTTTGAGACTCCTTCTCAGTCATTTGAAGTAGTTCCTCCGACCAGTCCTGTCCTTAAGCCAACCGCCCGTATGCCCAAGGTTATTCGTGCTCCTCCTGCTATGACTTCTCTGAAAGACGCTCAAGCCGTGGTCGAAGATGGTGGTCGTACTGGCTGGGGTCAACTGATCAACGTATCGTACAAGTCTGATAGATTTGGCCTGGGATTTAGCTCTGAAAAGGTAGTCAAAGATCAGATTAATGATGTAGAAGATGCTGATAGTGATTGCGACTTGGATAGCTGGATTTTCCCAACAATTGGTGACAGACTCAATAATTGGAAGGCTGAAGACACTATCCCGATTTCCTTTAGTCAGGAGTAATTGTTATTGTCTATTTTAGTGTTGCAAATTTTTAATTTTTACAATTGAACTTCTTAAAGCATTGTGTCTATGCCCGGGGCACAAATAGCTAATTTGTTAAGGGTTTTGTCATTTTCATAAGCATATCCACATTCAATAAATCAATGGACTTTTTGCATTCAAATATTGCGCTCTTTATCTTTCCTGTCATCTTTTAAACAAGCTATGCTTTCTTACACACACTCATGTGACAAATTGTAGATCCATATCCACTCTGGATCCTGTTAATAATAATTCTGCTACTGTTTATTATGACTTTGAAAATCCTATCTACCAAGCCGAGGATGGAAGTGAGGAAGATTGTGAAGTACCTGGAGAGCTTGCCAGACTGTTACTGCAAGAGGAAAAGACTATACAGCCGCATGAGGAATCAATTGAGACTGTAAATCTGGGTACTGAAGTAGACAAGAAAGAGGTCAAAATAGGAGCAGGCTTGGAAAACAGTGTCAAAGAAAGATTGATTCAGATGTTACATGACTATATAGAGATTTTTGCTTGGTCTTATGAAGACATGCCAGGACTGGATACTGATATAGTAGTGCATCGTTTGCCAATGAAGGAAGATTGTCGTCTTGTTAAGCAAAAGGTTCGTCGCATGCGTCCTGAAATGTCTGAGAAAATCAAAACCGAGGTTATGAAACAATTTGATGCAGGTTTTCTGGCTGTTACTTCTTATCCTCAATGGGTTGCTAATGTGGTACCAGTGCCAAAGAAGGATGGTAAGGTGCGAATGTGTGTAAATTACAGAGATTTGAATAAAGCGAGTCCCAAAGATGACTTTCCACTTCCGCACATTGATGTTCTGGTAGATAACACCGCTCAACACAAGGTATTCTCATTCATGGATGGATTCTCAGGTTATAACCAGATTAAGATGGCACCTGAAGACATGGAGAAAACTACGTTTGTGACGCAATGGGGCACTTTCTGTTACAAAGTAATGCCATTCGGTTTAAAGAATGCAGGGGCAACATACCAGCGTGCTATGATGGTTTTGTTCCATGATATGATCCATCATGAAATAGAGGTATATGTGGATGACATGATAGCCAGATCTCATACTGAAGAAGAACATCTCGATCATTTATACAAACTGTTTGAGAGGTTGAAGAAATACAAGTTGAGATTGAACCCGAACAAATGCACCTTTGGAGTAAGATCCGGTAAACTCTTGGGCTTTATTGTCAGTGGTAAAGGAATTGAGGTTGACCTGGCTAAGGTGAGAGCTATTCAAGAAATGCCAGTTCCCCGTACAGATAAAGAAGTCAGAGGTTTCTTGGGACGCTTGAATTACATTGCCCGATTTATCTCCCATTTGACTGCTACCTGCAAACCCATCTTCAAATTACTTAGGAAAAATCAAGAGATGATATGGAATGATGAATGCCAAGAAGCTTTTGACAAAATCAAGAAGTACCTCCAAGAACCTCCAATTCTGATGCCACCAGTTGAAGGAAGACCTCTAATCATGTATTTGACCGTGTTAGAAAATTCGATGGGGTGTGTGTTGGGGCAACATGACGAGTCTGGTCGAAAAGAGCATGCCATATACTACCTTAGCAAAAAGTTTACCGACTGTGAAACAAGATACTCATTGCTCGAGAAAACTTGCTGTGCTTTGGCTTGGGCTGCTCGCCGACTAAGACAATATATGTTGAATCATACCACTTTACTGATTTCTAAGATGGATCCTATCAAATATATATTTGAGAAACCTGCCCTCTCCGGAAGAATAGCAAGATGGCAGATGATTTTAACAGAGTATGATATCCAATATACTACTCAGAAAGCCATCAAAGGAAGCGTGTTAGCTGATCATTTGGCTCATCAAGCAGTTGATGATTACCAATCTATGAATTTTGAGTTCCCAGATGAGGATGTCATGCTTGTTACTGATTATGAAGAACCTGGGCCAGATGAAGGACCCGAACTAGGATCCCGATGGACTATGGTTTTCGACGGATCTTCTAATGCGTTGGGCAATGGTGTTGGTGTTGTAATTATTTCTCCCAGGGGTTGCCATACGCCTTTCACTGCTAGACTATGTTTTGACTGTACCAACAATATGGCTGAGTATGAAGCATGTATTTTGGGACTCAAGGCTGCTATAGACCTGAAAATCAAGTTTTTGAGTGTGTACGGAGACTCAGCTTTAGTAATCAGTCAGATCAAAGGAGAATGGGACACTAAACATCCGAATCTCATCCCTTATCAAGAGCGAGTGTTGACATTAATCCCATACTTTGAAGAGATTACATTCGAACATATTCCACGAGAAGAGAATCAGTTGGCAGACGCATTGGCCACCATGTCATCTATGTTCAGAGTCAGATGGAACAATGAAGCTCCCATGATCACCATTGCACGATTAGATGAACCAGCATATTGTTATGAACTGAATACTGATGAAGTAGAAGAGAAACCTTGGTTCCACGAAGTAAAAAGATATTTAGAAACTCAGGAATACCCTGAAAGGGCATTCATCAATGACAGAAAATTTCTGAGGAAGTTCTCCGCTAAATTCTTTTTGAGTAATGGAGTATTATACAAACGTAATCATGATTCGACTTTGCTTCGCTGTGTGGATAAAAGAGAAGCAGAAAAGATTATGGAAGACATACACGACGGTACTTTTGGGACTCATTCTAGTGGATATACGATGGCCAAGAAGATTCTGAGATCAGGGTATTATTGGTCTACCATGGAAGCTGATTGCCACCATCACTCCAGAACTTGCCACAAGTGCCAGATCTATGCGGATAAAGTACATGTACCTCCTACTCCATTGGACGTGTTGACAGCACCTTGGCCCTTTGCAATGTGGGGCATTGATATGATTGGAGAGATTAAACCTACTGCTTCTAATGGACATCGTTTCATTCTTGTTGCTATTGATTACTTTACAAAGTGGGTAGAGGCAGCCTCATTTGCTTCTGTCACCAAGAATGTGGTGGCACGGTTCATCAAGAATAGTCTTATTTGCCGATATGGCATCCCTGAAAGAGTTATCACTGATAATGGTACTAATTTGAACAACAAGATGATTACTGAACTCTGCACGCAGTTCAAAATAAAACAGCATAACTCTTCTCCGTACCGGCCAAAGATGAATGGCGCCATAGAAGCTGCTAATAAGAATATTAAGAAGATCATACAAAAGATGACAGTAACATACAAAGACTGGCATGAGATGTTACCCTTTGCTCTTCATGGTTATCGCACTTCAGTGCGTATTTCGACAGGGGCAACTCCTTTCTCTTTAGTCTACGGAATGGAAGCTATTTTACCAGTGGAAGTTCAGATTCCCTCTCTAAGAATTATGAAAGATGCAGGCTTAGATGAAGATGAATGGATTCAGACTCGACTCGATCAGATAAATTTGATTGATGAAAAGAGACTTGTGGCTGTTTGTCACGGGCAGATATATCAGAAGCGCATGACCCAGGCGTTTAATAAGAAAGTCAAGAGACAGGTATATCAAATTGGCGACTTGGTAATAAAGCGTATCATTCTACCACAAGGTGATTCTAGAGGCAAATGGACTCCCACATACGAAGGGCCGTTTGTAGTTAAGAAGGTATTCTCTGGTGGAGCCATGATGCTTGCTACAATGGATGGCGAAGACTTCCCACATCCCGTGAATGCAGACATAGTTAAAAAATACTACGCATAAAAGAGACCCGCCAGGTCGACGTATCTAGGCAAAAGTAAGGGCATCCCGGCGAACCAAAAGGGTTTGGGCAAAAACTAGGGATAAACATATAAAAATGTACACCAGGCAAGTCGAAAACCTGAAAAGGCGGCTTGGCCAAGAAAGGGTATCCTGGTGGACTGAAAACCTGAAAAGGCGGTCCAGGCAAAAATTAGGGATTAAAGCGTATGACTATGTCCCGTTCTCGGTCAGCTTCACCTAAGTCAATGGGACTGAACAAGCCAATCACTTCTATCCGACAGTAGGAGATGAGAGGCTTGAAGACATAATGACAGTAGTGGAATTAAAATCAATAGGACTTTTTCTTCGTAGCTTTTCTTTGTTTCCTTGACAATTTCCTCTTACTAGGATTTCTGTCTCCTTGTACTCAAATTGTCTGTTTATAGGCCCTCTTTCAAAATCGATACAATTTTATTTCCAAAAAGATTATCTGTTTTGTTTGCATAAACGTCCATTGATTTAATTCGAATTAATATATGCATTTGAACATGATTGATATTTACCGAAAATACATGCATAAAATAGAAATAGCAGTTACTAAAAGACTTTAGGGTCGAGGATAAAGTCTAACCATGCTTTCCGATGAATCCAGTTGCTAATCCTACTCCCCAGCAAAACCAGTTATTTCCCAGAAGAAATGGGCATTACTAGACAGACGGGTCATCTCTTTTATCCCCAGCCAGGTCCTGTGGAATATTTCTACCATCAGACAAGAAATCAGATATCCCCAGCTAAGAAAGGGTCATCAATACAAATATCTCCAATCAGAATATGGGGATTTATTTTCCCCTGGCAAAATTTTCAGACGCATAATTCATTCACGTATCATTTCACATCATATACATGCATGCAATGTTCACATTTATTTTCACAAGCATAAAACATCTCATGCATCATGACATGGCATGGGGCTAACTTTTTCAGGTTAACTATCCTCCCGATATGGTCAAAATAAAGGTTCATTCAGACGGACGCCCTCATCGGTTACATTTAAGATTCAAATGCATCTTTCGGATATAATCCATAGGAATGTTCATTCTGATAAGCATTCTGACATCCTCCTAATGATGGCATCTTTAAGCCCATCCCAGACATTTATTGCAAATACAACATATACAAATATTATCAAATATAGCCTAACGTACAGTTCATTCTGATTCAGCCTAACGTATGGTTCCTTCAACTGTTCCGATACGGTCTAGCGTACGACCCATCTGGATGTTCATCCCCTCAGATACTACCTAGCGTACGGTACATTCTGAAGGGTAGTCTAGCGTATGACTACCCCCTTTTATCATCAGATACAGCCTAACGGACGACTCATTCTGCTACTCAGATACGATCTAGCGTACGATCCATTTTGATCTTTATTCCTCAGATACTACCTAGCGTACGGTACATTCTGAAGTGTAGTCTAGCGTACGACTACCTTTTATCATCAGATACAGCCAAACGGACGACTCATTCTGCTACTCAGATACGATCTAGCGTACGATCCATTCTGACCTTTACTTCTCCAGATACAGCCTAACAGACGGCTCATTCTGCTACTCAGATACGATCTAGCGTATGATCCGGTCTGATCTTCCATCCCCAGTGAAGTCACCCGCCTAATGGACGACTCATTCTGCTACTCAGATACGATCTAGCGTACGATCCATTCTGATCTTTACCTCTCCAGATGCAGCCTAACGGACGGTTCATTCTGCAATTCAGATACGATCTAGCGTATGATCCATTCTGATCCTTTATCCCCAGCAGCGTATGGCCCATTCTGATCCTTATCTCATCAGGTTCTGCTCACCCTAATGGATGACTCATTGCACGGTCTAGCGTAAGACCCAGTATGACACCCATGTCTTCAGGTATAGTCTAATATACAACGCACTCTGAAGCTCTCATCATCAAACTTCCTGGATGGCATCTTTAGGCCCATCTCCATCAAGACTAACTTTTAATTTACAAGTGCAAATTTTTGGGGGCATTCTAAGTGTTCAATAATCTTCCACCTCCAGACCACGAATGGTGTACATACCATTCTAACTCTCTCGGTTTAAGAATATTGAACAGGGGCAGCTGTCATACCCCAAACTTTGCCCGTTAATCTTGCAAGCCATTTTTCAAGGCACTCCAACTCATTTTTCAAGACATTGATAAGGAACAAAGACCCAGCACACAGGTGGCCAAATCCAGAAAATGACTTAAACTGGCTTGCCCGCTAGGCGAGCAAAATCCTTCGCCTAGCGAACTCTTCGCTGCACCACTCGCCTAGTGAAGCTTGCGAATACCAGAAATTTTGGGCTTCATTCTGAGCCCATTAGGTCACAAAAACTATTATAAATACCAAGACCTCATTCAGAAAAAAGGATAAGGGACAGACGGTGGACAGAAAGGGAACAAGCAAACCCTAACAGAAGCAACCGGAAAAACCCTGGAGGCTAACCAAGAGAATTCAGAACAACCCTAAAGGAAACCCTGAAGGAAACTCATTTGCACAAAGGTTACCTCCGCCCAACTCAATCCGACACCAACCCTAAGAGTGATCTGCCAATTCAATATTGCAATTCAATTGCAAATAGGTTTGCACTACCACTACCGCTTTATGCTCCCAATTTACATGTCGCATTATGATTGAATTTATAAATGTATCTTAGGTTTTGCATGTGGATTTAAGTATGCATGGATGTCTTGAATGTTTAACCATGTAATTTCTGTAATGGATGCCATAGGGTTTGGAGCTTGCTGAAATCATACTGTTATTAAACTCAAAACCCGCAGCCGTTCGCTAGCACATCGTTAAGCGAACGTGTAGCGAGCGTTCGCCAAGCCTTCGCTAGGCGAGGCAGTAGCGAACATGACAGTCGTTGATTTTTTTTCTGTTATGTTCTGTGTTTATCTGACATGTCCTATCATAGCTGTGTATTATTTGCCTGACATTATTACTGCTGCGATTCCTTTGTTCGGTGCAACTATTGATTGCACCCCATTTGGTATTCTGACCTGTTTTGCTGAATTTTGTGAGGGCTCACATATTCCCGAAGAAGGTAGCTTGCTAGGTATTCCACTTTATTTGTGGGATACCCTTGTGGAGATTCATCCTAATTACCTAACTGATTATAAATGTTGCCTTTGAATATATGATCTTGGCTCTCTCTTTGTTGCCTTACAGTATTGCGGTCATGTCCCGCGAGTGTGGGGATACACTTAGCAAATACCCTTCGATTAAATCATCATGTCCCTATAAGATAAATCATAGTCCCTCGGATGTTGCCTGCAAATATATGATTGTATCCCTCGATGACCCTCCGTGGTAGCCTACGATTAAATGATGATCGGCCCTTCGAATGCTAAGGTATCCTTACAAATGTTGCCCTAGATGACCAATCGACGACCCTACGATGTCCCCTTACATCCAAAGGATAAGACTACTTACTTCTCAATAGTAAGGATAGTTTTACCCTCCTAAGGATAGGAAATACCTATAAAGACCTTGGTCAGGTATAACTCTTAAATGCTTGCTCACGGCTTAAAATACTTTTCACACCTCACACTTTGCAAAACATCTATTAGAAAATCGCCACTTGGTATACATTCGTACTAGAATCATTGCCAAGTTATATTTTTCTAAACAACTTTCAAAATTAAACGAGATAAATACTTTGTATACATTCGTACAAGAATCATTACAAAGTTAAACTCTCTTTTCAAAACATTTTCTAAACAGTTCTCAAACACTTTTTTCAGACAAGAAAAACATAAGTGATCAAGCAGTTAAGAGCCCATGGATAACCATGGATACAAAGGGTGCTAACACCTTCCCTTTGTATAATGTACCTCCCGAACCCAAAATCTAATCAAGGTCTTTCCTGTTCTTTTCCGCCTTTCCTTATTGGATAAAAGAAAAGTCGGTGGCGACTCTTGCTATCCGCGACATTTGCTTTCCAAAGAAAAAACACAAAAGTCAGTTCACCGTATGACAAGGGAGAACCTTAATTTGGAAGCAATGGCTTATTTGGTTCTTTTGTTGAACAACATTCGGCCGCGGAGCCATAGTACCACAATTCCACTCGATGTCGGCTGCCTTTTATATTACATCATGATTGGAAAATCAGTGGATGTGGCGTCTATCATCGCAGGGAAGATGAGAAAAGTGGAAACTAGCGGAACAAAGTTTGGAGGGAAAGTCGGTGTGCTCATGTATCTGGGGCTGATTATGGGGCTTTGTCGAAGGGCAAATGTGCATATTCCGGATGAGGTGCACCTTTCCATAACCAGTGTGATTAATGATACATTTTTGAACAGGTTCTGCCAAAGTCAGATGGATAGAGCTGAGGGAGAAAACGCTTCTTCATCTAGACCTTGCGCCCGTAGTACACCAGTTTTTGATCAGATGCCGTTTGCCACTTACTGCTGTGAAAACTTTGAGGCTTCTAGAAGGTCTCAATCATTCTTATTTGATGCCATGCAGCAGCAGTTCCAGAACACCTTCTTAGCACCCGAAGCCCGCACTTTTCCAACTCAGGAGGAATATGTATCTTACTCTAATTGGCATGAGGGCAGGCTAACATTCATGGGGGGTGCAGGAGGTAGTGGTTGAGTTAGTGGTACGGGTCATGATGAAGACATGGAAGATGTCATTGGGTCCGTGGGCGATGGTGTTGATGAAGAGGATTGAAGACTTTAGTTTGAGTAGTATTAAATTTTTATTTGTTAGTTTTTTTTATTATTATTGTTTTTGTGTTTTTAATTATGGTTGTACTTTTGGTGGCTCTCGTTTCACCGTAAACTTTTGTTTTGTTAATTGCATGGATATTTATTGTGAAGTTTAATTGTGTGTTTCTATGAACTTTGGTATGCCCCACTTTTTTGTTTAATTGTTCTCATTCTTGAGTTAAGCTTGAAGGAACCAAGTGATGCTTGCAAAAAAGGAAGCGTAGGACACTTCGAGTGGTGATGATAAGAATTGGTTGTCGGTATTTTAAGGTATACTTTACCGTTTTCTAGACTTAACATGAATAGTTTGATGGTGTGTTGCAACTTTCCTATCATAAATTCCTTGAGATACATGTCAATTTTGAATCAAAGTAGAACTTAACCAATTGTGAGGTAGCCTTCCATTGTGCACTAAATGCGGGAGACCAAATATTATTTCAATTCATTCTTATCATGCTAAATCATGCATTAGTCTATTTTTGTGAAAATTGTGAAAGTGATAGAGGCATTGTTTGTTATTGAGAAAAACCACTTGGCCAAAAGAGTTTTGAATCAACTAACCTTGTGAGAGTGATCCTTAGTTTAACCCCTTTGAGCTTGTATTAGGATTCATTTGATTGATAAGTGCAAATTCCATTGAAAATATTGCGAATAAATGAATCCTAATTTCTTTCGTTTCAATTGAACCTTCAACCGATTTTGTTTGCAATTTTTGTCTTTTGCCTATGTCTAAGTAGGGAGCATTATTGCATAAATTTTGTCTTGAAGTCTAATGTTGGGGAGAGTAACTTAGAAGAGTTGATAAAAACTTGAAAAAGTGGTGTTTTAGAAAAGGTGAAAGTGTGAAAAGAAACAAGAACAATAAGTCACCTTTGAAATTATGGAGCTAGTAAAAAGAAAAAAAAAAGAAAAAACAATGGAGCGGCGTTCAGGCCATGGTTATCCCTGTGCTACCATTTATTTTGGTATACAGGTCAAATTTCTGTTCGGTATTCAGGCCGACTTTCTCCGTACCAGACGGATTCTTCTTTTGAGATTGCTTCTTCGCCGATTCTGACGGGCATTGTTAATTATTTCCCATCGGAGCGCAAATTGTTCGTCTGTTCTTCGTATTCAATCCCTCTTCGCCCTGATCATCTGAAAGCCGAGGCTATTCATATCGACAGGTTCACAGTGGATTGAATAGGGGCAGCTGTAACACCTCAAAATTTGCCCTCCTCTCTTGGGACTAGCTTAGCATATTGCATTTCATTTTGTAGGACTTTAGGCATTACATCTTTGCATATCATGTGAAAATAGGCAAGTCATCCTCCTAGGTCTTTCTCAGAAGATGGAGAGGCTGAGAGATGCAAGCCTGAGGGTCTCATAAATTGATCATTAATCATCTAAGGTTTGTGCTTCAGTTAGGGTTTCTTGGTTCCTCAAGGAGGTTGAGTATTATCTTGGTTGAAATGGTACCTCATCATCATCATGGTTCATTATTCCTGATCAGATTCCTTGGGATTAGGGTTTTGACCTCTGGTCAACCCTAATCAGTTGCATTCTATCAGTCAGGGTTTTTCAAGGAGATGAGGTCTTTATTGAGATGGAGATCTTCATATGATTTTATTAAGCTTGTATAAGCTAGGGTTTCATGGTGGATCCATTTCATCAAGTGTTGAAGGCTCAAAGTCCACAGGGCATGACCAAGTCAACTGCAAAGTCAACTGTGGATTTGGAGGTGGGAAGTGGTTAGAGATGCTTCATTCATGTCCAAACAAGTCTCATTTGACATTTCAAACATCAACATTGAAGAATTTGAAGTCAGATCAAGACTTTCCAAAAATAGCAGGTGACCTATAATTTGAACTTTCCAAAAATGGCAAGGTTTTGGACCAACTTCAACTCAAGATTACATCATCAAGAAAGCTTCAAATGAAATTTTGTCTAACATGAAAGTTGGAGATCTTTCTCTCCCATTTCCAAAAAGTCCAAGATCATGGATTTCTCATGTGTGGTTGAGGAGATATGGTCCAATCATGGCAAAGTGTGTTTCAAAGTTCAAATGGGCATAACTTTCAAACCAAAGCTCCAAAATGAGTGGTTCTTTTTGCATTTTGATCCTCATAACATGTACTTTCCAAGAATATCATTACATGGCATGAAATCTCATTGCATGATCATTGGTTCACTCATGAAGATTTGTGAAGAAAGATTGCTAAAACCATTTTGGATGATTGCATGCATACAAAACCTATCCTAAAGTGTGCATGGACTCATTTTAAGGGATTTTGGGCCTTGAAAGAGTACTGTTCACGTGGCATGGGGTGCATGAAGTGGAAATATCATTTTTGCACAAACACCTTCCAACTTACTAATCACATTTGTATTAGGCTTAAGTTGGTTTTAAACATGATTAGTAGGAAGTATATATACTTAATCATAACTGTTTTTCATCAGAAGTTACAATTTCAGATCTAGAATCAAAATTCTCCAAAAGTTTTCTCTCAAACTTTTTCCAAATTTCTTCATACATGAACACTTTTCATTTATCAATTCATGTTCATGAGGCATTTCTGAGCACATTTGGACGTGGAATCAAGAGAGATTGTACCATATTGAACTGTACTCAGAGCTTGAAGCATCCATGGAGTTTGGAAATTGAACTGAGTTCGTGCATGCTGGAGCTTCTAATTCCTCATCAAATTCATCATCAAGCATTGTAGAAGAGAATTGAAGCATTGCTAAGCATTGTAGAGCACGATTCCACTGGCTGTTCATCAAGAAGGTCAGAATTCGACCTCTTTAATTCTCATTTTCTTTGTGATATTTGTGTAGAGCTTTTAGTGGTGATGATGCTGATGTAAAATTCGAGTGAATTGGTGAACTATACGCGAAGTTATGCATGTTTAAAGTTTTGATGTCAAAATTTAATTCCTTCGATCTGGACTTGTTATGAAGTTTTTGCATGAAATGTTGTTGGATCTTGAATGTATGTATGATGAGGAATCGTTTGGTGTTGGTCTTGTTAATTTCTGGACATGTTGTGAAAATCTGGAAAATCCAGATGAAGATCTTCATGATCTTCATCTTCAACCTTGCTGTTCCCAGTTTTGCTACGAATTGGCTAGGTTTTAGCTACGAAATTAGGATTAGCTACGAAATTCAAAGAGCGCGCCAGGCTTAGGGTTTTGTATTGAAACGCAGTCGTTTTGAATGTGGCGCGCTGGGTAGTTCAAAAACGTGCATGGTTCGAATCCGGTTGAGTGTGTTTTTTTCAAATTGCCATGCTATTATTTCTTTTCCCTCCCATTTTCCATGCTTGGCTCATTTTTTATTTCAAATTTTTCTATCAACTTCAAAAAATCATTCAAAATTGAAAAATGCACCAAATGACCTCCAGTTTTTTGCATCATGATCCTCATTCTAT
This sequence comes from Lathyrus oleraceus, assembly GCF_024323335.1. Lineage (NCBI taxonomy): Eukaryota > Viridiplantae > Streptophyta > Magnoliopsida > Fabales > Fabaceae > Lathyrus > Lathyrus oleraceus. The sequence continues at coordinate 232,646,536 of NC_066584.1, read as the reverse complement.
CTAGTTTTTTATGAGTATAAATTGGAAAGTTGTGCCTGGTTTAAAAATTGCTTTTCCCTAGGGTGATTGAACATGTATCCTTTTGTGCTATTGCCTTATTCATTTGATCATAAAATGCTTGTTTCTTATCCAATGCTTCTGAAATTTTGTGTGTGATTTCTAGACATGTTGAGTGATATTTTGGATTTGGTTTGAGATTTTTACCATGATCCATCTCTGTTTTATGATTATTCTAAGTTGGTGTGACAATTTGTGTCACACATTTGGTTGTCTGTTTTATGCTATGTGATTGCCATGCCTAATAATGTCCAATGCCTCTAATTTTTTATGTGATGATCATGTTATATGTCCTGTTTACTCATGAATTTTACCAAGATTTTTTGAGTCATTTTTTATTTAATGTGCATTTGTTTCTTCTGATGTCTCAATGTGATCACCATTTGCGTACCTTGCCATGTTTTGCACATAAAATGAATTTGGTTAATGATTTTGATGTGGGACTTTTTGAGATGTGTTCTTGATTGAATGAAGATGATTCATGTTAAATTTCATGTTCTGGTTTGGATTTTTGATTCATCTTTGACCCTAGGCTTTGACCTAGTGGTTTGTGGCTTACATGTGGGCTTTGATTTCAGGTTTAAACTTCCAAGTCCATAGTTGATGATGCTTCCACATTTGAGCATTGATGTTTGCTCTTGATTACTAACACTTGTGTGTTTTGTAGGTTGATGTTAACTCATTTGAGTTTGCCTTGTGGCTTGCATATTGTGAACATTGTCTGTCTGTTTGTTATTGCTTATTGTTTGTTTGTCTGTATAGGTGAACTGATTGGTCTAGATTTTTCCACAGGTACCTAAGTTGCTTTGAGTTCATTTGAACTTGCTTTGCTAGCTTGTGGTTTACTTACCACTGAGGTATAATTCTTTTGACTTCATGTAGTCTGGAAGACCTGTCCTGTTATATGGACAGGCACCTGTCTGAAGCCCTCCTTAAGAGGCAATGCTTATGAATGTTTACTTTTTGTGCCAAGCAGGTAAAGACCTCTTAAGAGGCAATTGGCAGATAAAAGGGATGTGCAATCCATCCCCTGCTATTCAGTTGTGTCATTCACTTTGCTCGCACACCTTGTGTTGATGCATTGTGGATAATAACCCAAGATCATGTTGTGTCAGTCATATGTGGAGAAGAGTTCCTACATTCTGAACTCCCACATTTTCATTTGTTTGAAGCTCTCCCAGGCCAGGGATAAGAGCTGTGAGGTCTTACCCTCACTTCCCATTTCATCTGCTTCACCCTAACTCTCAATGTTAGGGTTAAGAGCTAATTACACCCCCTTCCAGTTGGCTTGTGTTTCACAGCCTAACCTTGTATGAGCCCAAATTGTTTGCATATAGTGTGTTTGCTTGCTTTATTATGCTTGTATTTGTTTGATTGTGCTGTTTTGGATAGCTTGCTTCCTGTTCAAGTTAGATAGAAACCTTAACATAGGGATCGTATGCACGACAACTTCTAGGCCCGAGTCGTAGTTTCCCTAGTAGTTTGTGTCTCCCTTTGTATCTGGTTAGGCTAGAAGTTCTTTCCCTGCGTAGGGGAACTACGTCGCCCTGATCCTCATACCAGATGAGGTACGTAGGCAGAAGATGAGCTGATCTCTCCGGGCGCCCTTTTTCTTTTTCAGCCCCTTTGTGTGTGTTTGGAGTCTGACGTAAGTCCAGCGATTGGCAGTTGGTTTCCTGTGTCTTGTTTCTTTGTTTGGAGTCCGACATAAGTCCAACGATTGGCAGTGGGTTTCCTGTGTGTGTTTGTTGGTCCGGAGTCTGATGTAAGTCCAGTGATTGGCATTCGGTTTCCATGTTTGCCTGTTTGTGTGGAGTCTGACGTAAGTCCAGCGATTGGCAGTCGGTTTCCCGTGTGGTTTTGTTTGGCGTGCTTTAGCCGAGCTACGAGTGCTCTGATTCTTCTCCGGTCAGAGAAGATACGTATGCATAGGATGCGACATCCTAGCGAGCACGTTTCCCCTGTCCCGAACTACGTCGACTCTGATGTCTGTGCCTGACAGACTACGTAGTCCCAGGATGTGACATCCTGCCGAGTCCGCTTCCGTCTTCTTCCATCTGTGTTTTATTCCAGTGTGCGTGCATTCATTTTGAGCAGTTATTGAGCAACCTTATTCTATTCTTCTGAGCATGGATCCCGTCGAGTATGACGGACGTGAGGGGGTGCTAATACCTTCCCCTTGCGTAACTGACTCCCGATCCCATCTCTCTCTGGTCGCGAGACCATGTCTTTTCCAGGTTTACTTCGAGCGTTTCCTTTCCCTCGTTTAGGATAAATAACGCACGGTGGCGGCTCTGTTTGTTTGTTTTTCCCGCCGGTTGTTTTTCACGGATGCGACAGTTGGCGACTCTGCTGGGGACTAATTGAGAAGTTGACCTCTTGCTGGTCCATCTTCCCTAAGCGAGTCACTCCTAGCGTTCTCTAGGATAGTTTAGGTTGCTTGTGTTGCTCTATTTATTGCATTTATAATTATTATGTTGTATATATTTGCATAAATGTTTGCATGCATCATGTTATCGTCGTGCTGATTCTGTACAGGTTGGGTCCTATGATTTGGGGTGGGTGTTCTGAGTGGGGCTAAAACCCAGGCCCGAGTATACACCTAGGATTAGTGTGGTCTCACGTTCCTCACATGTTGGTTGGGCATGTTGTTGCAACTTGACATACCACAAGCCGGACGAGGTTCATCTGAGAGAGCTCTTCCATTGTGGAGTATTCCACTTTGGTTGGGTTACCTCTTTTGAGCTATTGACTTCGGTGACCGTTCTTTCCCGGATCTTTGGTTTAGACGATCTTATGAGAGCTGCAACGGCACACCCGAAAGGGCAAACCCGTTGAGTATCTTTGCCCGATTGTCGAGACCATTATCCGCCTTAGGATGACCTGATTAGAATTCACCTGTGAGGGAAGGGTTGATTCTTACAGATGCATTTTCTGATGGTGACTTTGATGGTGACTAATGGTTCAGTTATTGATCAGAGTCCTGTTTATGAGTCGGATTTATGGATATTTATTTCTGAGACGCCGGAGTTCTATCTGTGGTATTTATCAGTGGGGATCCGTTTATTTCAGGATTCCCTGGGTTGATTCAGAGATTGTTGTGGCTATCAGTTCAGTGTTTCTCTGTGATGATGGTGATGATGGTGATATATCCTTCAGTTCCGTTCATTTCGGAACTCCCAAGTCGGATTTGTGGTTACTCAGTACCTCAGATGGTTATGATCAGTTCAGAGACTGGGGCTTCTGTACAGTTGATGATCAGATGACTTGGAGGATGGCACAATGCATTGCATTCATACATCAGCATCATTCACATTTTGCATTTATCCGCATCTAACTCATGTTTATCCATATGCAGGGGACATTCTTGATTGAGATCCTGGTTGAGAGACTTCTTTGCTCGGATATGAGGCCCGGTTTGAAGGATGATGTTGTTTACAGTTTCTTTGATCCAGAGATCAGTGTGCTAAAGGATATGATAACATTGATTACACCTGACCATGTGGGGATGTTCCGTGAGACGTATGGGGGTATTCTGAAGATGGTTTTTAGGCTCACTGACAGGGATAGGAGCGTCATCCATACTCTTCTCCAGTTTTATGACCTTGGTTTGAGATGTTTCGTCTTCCCGGATTACTTATTGGGGCCTTTGATGGAGGACTATGCTGGTATCTTGGGCATTCAGATCAGAAATCAGGTTCCTTTCTATGCTAATAAGGAAGAACCTGATATTGGTGGGATCTCCCGTGCTCTTTATTTGAGTCCAGAGGTGACTAAAGGAGGTCTGAAGGAGAAGGGGAAGTTGCCTGGTTTTCATCTGAGTTTCCTAGAGGCTAAGGCCAAGGAGCATGCTGTTTTGGGTGATTGGAAGGCTGTCTGCGATTAGATTGCTATGAGCGTTTATGGAATCATCTTGTTCCCTAACCAGAAGAACTTTGTGGATATTAATGCCATCCGTTTGTTTGTTCAGAGGAATCCTATTCCTACCTTGGTTGGGGATGTTTATTACTCGGTCCATAACAGGAATGAGAAGCGGCGTGGGGGATTGATCAGATGTTGTGCTCAGCTACTATACAAATGGTTTATGGGATATTTGCCTTCTAGGGGTGCTTTTGTTCTTCTTGACCATACTGTAAATTGGGCGACCAAGTTAATGGGTTTGCGAGCCAAAGACATAGCTTGGACTCACAGTAGTGGGGTTGGACAAGATTTCATTTGCAGTTGTGGGGGTTTTCCCAATGTGCCTCTTATAGGAGTTCAGGGTTGCATTAATTATAACCCGACACTTCTTAAGAGACAAATGGGATTCGCTATGGAGGTTCCTCCTCTCAAGAGTGAGATTCAAGGAACTTTCTACTTCCCGGTTGAGGGTAACCAATCACGGTTGAGGCAAGTGTCTGACGCATGGCGCAACATTCAAAGGAAAGGCAAGTTTTCTTGGGGTAGAGCTAATAACAGGTCTTTTCCTCCGTTTGATGATTGGCTTAGCAAGAGAGTGGAGCTCACTCGTCTACCATTTCTTGTGGGTGATCCTTAGTATCCGTTGATTGAGGAATCTCATTCTTCTGTCAGTATGGAAGAGTTCCTAGAGATGAAGAGGGAGAGAGATCAGCTGCATGCAGAGAAGACTGAATTGGAGATGAGTGTTGCTAGAGTTCAAATGGCTAATCAGGAAATCAAAGGGAAAATGGAAGACCAGGATAAGAGACATGCTCTTATGGTGAAGCGCTTTGAGATAGACACCGCTTATTATGGCAAGGTCAGCCAAGCTTTAGAGTCATCCACAAGGGAGCACGACATCACCAAGGAGAGGTTGGCTAGAGCTTCGAAGGTCATTGAAGATGAGAAGAGGAGACAAATCCTTGTGAGGGATCAGAGGGAAGACAGAGTCAGAGTCCTTATCGCTCAGTGGGAGGCAAAGCTGAAGATTAAGGAAGCAGAAAACGCGAAGATCATTGCCGAGAGAGATCATTATCTTACTGAGAGAGATCATTACTTCCGACAGATGAAGATTCACCAGAAGGAGGTGGGGAGATTGCAGCAGGAGAACACCGAGCTCAGGTTCGCCGCGAAGTTTACCAGGATGGTTGATGATGTAGGGCCTTCTGTGGGACCTTCGTCAGATTAGACCTTTCTTATTTGTGTTGGATTACCGTCAGGCCTGTTGACGGAATTCACTTGCTTGTATTTTCTTTCTGATTCTGGAGAATTGTAATTTGACTTATATCAGCCTGATGTATGACTTTTGCACTTGTAGTGCACTTTTGATATACAGTGGTTGTTGTCATTCATTGATCGATCTTCAAGCTTTATTTGCTTTCCTGTATGTACTCACACAACACACACATGGTTGGGTGGTATCTTTGCTAAATCATATATCTCTGATCTGTATGATGAAATCATTCGATGAATGTCAGAATATTGCTGCCGGATTATTATCTGTCTCGATGAAGCCAGGATCGAAAGACAGAGTGTTCCTCATATGGATAGACATTGCATTCATGCATGAATCATAATAAATTGTCTTCTATTTTGCAGGTGTCAGTTCCGAACGTGCTTGATTGTTTCAGGAATCATTGCTCGTGTGCGTAGAATCATTCCCTTGCACACAACCCGTCCGCACAGATACTTTACCAGACGCAACACACCCAGGCTGATGGATCTACCCAACGCAGATTTTCTCGAGCTGAAGGAGAAAATGAATGAACTGATTAACGTCATGCAAGGGTTTGTTGTGGGCCAGAAAGCACTTGCTGATAAAGTGGAGAAGCTCGAGCGGGCTTCAGCTGCTAATAGTGGTGTCAACTTGGAGGGTGTCTCCAACCATGGCCTTGGTGGTTCCAGGGATGGAGGAGATCTCGGAAAGAAGACAACTGCTGGCGTGGTGATCAACAATGGGGGTGGTTTTGGTGCTGCCACAAGCGGTAGACCAGGTCCGATGGGCAATAATATGAAGGACAACCTGTTTCCTCCCTTCTTCGGGGCTGAAGAGGATAGAGAGGAAGACAGAGAAGTCGATCAATTCTCCATGTTAAATGAACAGTTTGGGCAGTACGGTGTCCAACCACCAAACAAAGAGATTCAGGTGCTGGCGGAGAAGATCAGGGCTCTAGAAAGCTATGCTATTCAGGGGGTTGTTAACATGTCAAACATGGGGCTGGTTGAGGGGATTGTGATCCCACAAAAGTTCAAAGCGCCTGCGTTTGACAAGTATAATGGGAGTTCTTGCCCGGAAACTCACCTTCAGGCTTTTGTCCGTAAGATTTCTGCTTATACAATGGACCAGAAGTTGTGGATGTATTTCTTCCAGGACAGTCTGTCTGGAGGATCCTTGGAATGGTACACTAAGTTGAAATCTTCTGACATCAAAAGCTGGCAGGATCTTGGTGATGCATTCTTTAAACAGTACCAGCTCAATGCTGATATGGCTCCTAGTCGTACCCAATTGCAGGGTATGTCTCAGAAGCCTAACGAGGGGTTTAAAGAATATGCACAGAGGTGGAGGGAGCTGGAGGCCTGAGTCCAACCTCCGTTGGTAGACCGAGAAATGTCAGATCTGTTTATGGGTACCCTGCAGGGGACCTTTGCTGAAAGAATGGTTGGATGCCCGGTTACCAACTTTGCTGATATAGTGGTGGCTGGAGAAAGAATTGAAAGTTGGTTGAAGCTGGGAAAGATACAGGGTAATGCTTCGTCGTCTGGATCGAAGAAGCCCTTTGGAAATGGTCAGAGGAAGAAGGAGGGTGACACCAGCGCTGTGTATGCCCAGAGGGGACAGAGTAGGGAGCGTTACTACCAGCACACTACTGCGGTAACAATTCCTGCTGATAATGTACAACAACAGCAACAACAACAACCGCAACAACAACGGCAACAATTTCAACAGAGACCGCAGCGGGCCGGGTACCAAGTAAGAGGACGAATGAATGATCGTGAATTTGATAGGCCACCTGTAACTTACTCATTCTTGCTGAAGAAGTTGAAGGATTTGGGGTTGGTCCAGCTGAGGACGTTGGCACCATTGAGACCTGATCAGAGGCCGGCCAGTTTTGATGAGAACGCCAAGTGCGAATTCCACTCAGGTGCCCCTGGACACAACGTAGAAAATTGCAAAGCTTTTAAGCATGTGGTCCAGGACTTGGTGGATTCTAAGGCAATCAACTTTGCACCATCTCCAAATGTGAATGCTAATCCCATGCCCGCGCATGGTCAAATGGGGGTGAATGCAATCTCTGAAGAGGGCAAAATCGGGCTGATGAGTGTGAATCAGTTGAAGACTCCGTTGGCTGAGATCAAAAGACAACTGTTGAAGAATGGGGTCTTTCCGAGCTGTGATAACTGTTGTGCTGCGTGCACTGTTGCTCCTGATGGGTGTGTGTTGCTGAGGGAGGCTGTCCAGGGACTGATGGATGAGGGAGGCCTCAAATTTGAGAAGGTTGATTGGGTGAAGGAAGATGTGTCCACCATAACCATCTATTTCGATCCGGTCGATTTGTCAACGCTGGCCGATGCGGCTCCAGTTACTATCACGGTACCTGGGCCAATTCCTTATGACAAAGATGACGTCGTGCCGTGGCATTATGGTGGGGAAGTATATTGTAATGGAGAGAAGTTGGAGGATCAAACTGCAAGTGAAACCACCATTTCAAAGGTGGATAATGCCGGACCCAGTGGTTTCACTCGCAGTGGAAGGTTGTTTGCACCGGACGCCTTGAGGAATGGGGATGGAGAGAGAGAAAAGAAAGATAAGGCCGAGGCTTTAGCCAGGGCGAGAGGGAAGCAGGTGGTAATCGAGGGTACTCCTGTGGTGACACCGGCGCCTGGTGGGTCAGAGAAAGAACTTGATAATGAAGCTGAAGAATTTCTGAGAATCATCAAGAAGTCAGAGTACAAGCTTGTGGACCACTTGCAACAGACCCCATGCAAGATCTCGATCTTGTCATTATTGCTGAGTTCCGAGGGGCATAGGGAGGCTTTATTGAAGATACTGAAGAGAGCCTACGTTCCTCAGGAGATAACAATCAATCAGTTGGAGACGGTGGTGTCAAACGTCAATGCCAACCATGGGCTGGGTTTCACTGATTTGGATCTAACTGTAGATGGGCGGAATCACAATCGGGCTTTACACATCGCAATGGAATGTAAAGGAGCCGTGCTTTCGCACGTGTTGGTTGATATCGGCTCCTCTTTAAATGTGTTGCCAAAGAAAGCCCTGGCAAAGCTGGATTGTGAAGGTTTGATCTTGACGCCCACGGACCTGATAGTTAGAGCTTTTGATGGCTCAAAGCAGGTTGTGTTTGGGGAAGTGGAGCTCCCCGTGAAGATCGGGCCTGAGGTGTTTAAGTCGGTATTTTATGTCATGGATATTCAGCCGGCATACAATTGCCTGTTGGGTAGACCATGGATTCATGCTGCTGGGGCAGTGACTTCGACTTTGCCCCAGAAACTGAAGTATATCTGGGACGGGCAGGTCGTCACCGTTTGTGGGGAGGAGGATATCTTCGTCAGCCACCTATCGTCGTTCAAGTATGTTGAAATGGACGGTGAGATATGGGAAATGCCAAGTCAAGCATTCGAAACCGTCAAGGTGGAGAATGCTCTTTTTGCTAAAGAGGAAAAGCCGTCCATTTCTTCGTACAAACAGGCTGCTGAGGTGGTGAAGAGTGGGGAAGCTCCTGGTTGGGGAAAGATGATGGACATCTCCGCCAAGAAAGACAGATTTGGAGTGGGTTATCAGCCGGGCCGAGGCTCGTCTGGACAGGGCAGAGGACGTCGTCCGTTATTCACATTCACCAGTGCTGGAATGCTGGATCCAGATCACATCTGTATGGTGGGTGAAGAAGTTGATAGTGACTATGAGATTAATCAATGGATAAAACCGTGCGTACCAGGGATGGAAGTCCAGAACTGGAAGACTGAAAAGATCATCACTGTCACTCTACTTGAAGAGTAATATTTTCTGTTTTTCAATTTTATTTGTATGGAAGCCATACGTTTTGCCCGAAACGTAATGGTTCATTGTAAGGGCCACCTCATGTTTCATTTTGCAAAATTTGCATCAAGTAATAAATGGATGTTTTTCATTAAAAACGGTGTTCCCTGTTTTTCATTTATTTTTGCAGTTTAATAAAAACAAAAATGAAATGGCAATGTATGTTTTCATTTTCCTTTTCAATTTGTTTCGCTCCGGTTCTAAAGAAATGCATGAATCAACATTCATGCAGATGCGAACATTCGCCGGATCTCATTGATAACAATCCTGTTACACCCTCATATGACTTCGACAATCCGATCTATCATGCCGAAGAAGAAGGCGAAGAAGATTGTGAACTGCCAGAGGAATTAGCCAGGTTGCTGAAACAAGAGGAGAAGGTGATTCAACCGCACGAGGAGCAGGTTGAGGTTGTGAATCTGGGTACCGACGAGGTCAGAAAGGAAGTGAAAATCGGGGCTGCTTTGGAGGGAAGTGTCAAGAGCAGAATGGTAGCCTTGTTGAAAGAGTATGTTGATGTCTTCGCCTGGTCGTATCAAGATATGCCAGGGTTGGATACCGACATCGTTGTGCACAAGCTACCATTGAGAGCAGATTGTCCTCCAGTAAAGCAGAAGTTGCGCATAACTCGACCTGAGATGGCCATGAAAATTAAAGAGGAGGTTCAGAAGCAGTTGGATGCTGGTTTCCTTACTATCACTAATTATCCGCCTTGGGTTGCGAACATTGTGCCGGTGCCGAAGAAGGATGGAAAGGTGAGAATGTGTGTGGACTACCGGGATCTGAACAGAGCTAGCCCGAAGGATGATTTCCCGCTACCTCACATTGATGTGTTGGTAGATAATACAGCTCAGTTCTCGGTGTTTTCCTTCATGGATGGCTTTTCTGGCTATAATCAAATTAAAATGTCGCCAGATGATATGGAGAAAACAACGTTCATCACACCGTGGGGCACTTTTTGCTATAAGGTGATGCCATTCGGTCTCAAGAACGCCGGTGCAACTTATCAGAGAGCCATGGTGACTTTGTTTCATGATATGATTCATCATGAAATTGAATACTATGTTGATGACATGATAGCAAAGTCCCAAACAGAAGAGGGGCATTTGGTGGATCTGGCCAAATTGTTTGACCAGTTGAGACAGTTCAGATTGAGGTTGAATCCGAATAAGTGCACTTTCGGAGTGCGGTCCGGTAAATTGTTGGGGTTTATAGTAAGCGAAAGAGGAATCGAGGTTGATCCTGCTAAAGTAAAAGCAATACAAGAAATGCCTGAACCGAGAACAGAGAAGGAGGTTCGTGGTTTCTTAGGTAGATTGAACTACATTTCACAGTTCATATCTCATCTAACAGCCCCGTGTGAGCCAATATTCAAGTTATTGAGAAAAGATCAAACGGTCAGGTGGAATAATGATTGCCAAGCGGCATTTGAAAAGATAAAAGAGTATTTGCAGGAGCCTCCGATTCTGATGCCTCCTGTGGAGGGACGACCGTTAATCCTGTACTTGACAGTCCTCGAGGGGTCTATGGGGTGCGTACTGGGGCAGCATGACGAGTCTGGTCGAAAAGAGCATGCCATATATTACCTTAGCAAAATTTTTACCGACTGTGAAACAAGATATTCACTGCTCGAGAAAACTTGTTGTGCTTTGGTCTGGGCTGCTCGCCGACTGAGGCAGTATATGTTGGTTCATACCACTTTGTTGATTTCCAAGATGGATCCAATCAAGTACATTTTTGAGAAGCCAGCATTGACCGGACGGGTTGCGAGATGGCAAATGATTTTGACTGAATACGATATACAATATACCTCTCAGAAAGCAATCAAGGGGAGTGTATTGTCTGATTACCTCGCCCAGCAACCCATTGAGGATTATCAACCGATGAAGTTTGAATTCCCTGATGAGGACATCATGTTTCTCAAATCGAAAGATTGTGAGGAACCAATCCCGGAGGAGGGGCCTGACCCTGAATCCGAATGGATTTTGATGTTTGATGGGGCCGTTAACGTGAATGGTAGCGGTGTTGGTGCTGTTTTGGTTATGCCGAAAGGATCCCACATTCCTTTTGCTGCCCGGCTAACGTTTGAGTGCACCAACAATGTGGCTGAATACGAAGCTTGTATCTTGGGGATTGAAGAGGCGATTGATTTGCGGATCAAGAACCTTGTTATATATGGAGATTCAGCTTTGGTTGTGAATCAGGTTAACCGAAAATGGTATACGCATCAATCTCATTTAATTCCATACCGGGATTATACGAGGAGATTGTTGACGTTTTTCACCAAGGTGGTATTGCACCATGTGCCGAGAGAAGAGAATCCTTTGGCAGATGCTTTGGCTACTCTGGCCGCCTTGATTAAGGTGCAGTGGTGGAATCGGTTCCCAAGTGTTGAGGTAGGACGTCTGGATAGACCAGCTTATGTGTTTGCTGTTGAAACAGCGCCTGATGATGAGAAGCCGTGGTACTATGAAATTAAGCGGTAGAGACCCAGGAGTATCCTGAGGGAGCATCCAAGAAGGACCGAAAGACTCTGAGGAGGTTGGCCATGGTGTTCTATTTAAATAAGGATGGGGTTTTGTACAAGCGGAATTTTGATTGGGTCTTGCTCATATGTGTTGATGACAAAGAAGCAAGCCAATTGATGAAAGAGGTTCACGAAGGGTCGTCCGGTACCCATGCCAGTGGGAATGCAATGGTGAAGAAGCTGCTGAGAGCCGGATATTATTGGATGACAATGGAGGCCCAATGTTTCAGTTTCGTGCAGAAGTGTCATAAATGCCAGATTTATGCCGACAAGGTGCACGTGCCTCCAAATCCGTTGAGTTTGATGTCGTCTCCATGGCCGTTTGCTATGTGGGGCATTGATATGATTGGGAAGATTGAGCCTACGGCTTCGAATGGGCACCGGTTCATATTAGTGGCTATTGATTACTTCACCAAGTGGATGGAAGCAGCCTCTTATGCCAATGTGACGAAGCAGGTCGTTGCCAGATTCCTCAAGAGAGACATCATTTGCAGATATGGGGTTCCCGAGAGAATCATTACTGATAATGGTTCTAATTTGAATAATAAGACGATGGCAGAACTGTGCCGGGAATTCAAGATCGAGCATCACAATTCTTCTCTTTATCGTCCGAAGATGAATGGCGCGGTTGAGGCGGCCAATAAGAATATCAAGAAGATTGTGCAGAAAATGGTCGTGACCTATAAGGATTGGCACGAGATGTTGCCATTTGCATTGCATGGGTACCGAACTTCAGTGCGTACATCTACTGGGGCAACGCCTTTCTCACCCGTGTATGGGATGGAAGCGGTGCTACCGGTTGAGGTTCAGATTCCTTTGTTGAGAGTCCTGATGGACGTGAAATTGCAAGAGGCTGAATGGGTAAGGACTCGGTACGAAGAGTTGAGCATGATTGAGGAGAAGAGGCTGGCGGCCATTTGTCATGGGCAGTTGTACCAGCAGCGGATGAAGCGTGCTTTTGACCGAAAGATGCGACCTCGTGTGTATCACGTAGGAGATCTGGTGCTGAAAAGGATCCTTCCTCCTCAAAACGATCGTAGGGGCAAGTGGACACCCAATTATGAAGGTCCATTCGTGGTCAAGAAGGTTTTCTCTGGCGGAGCCTTGTTGTTGACAACCATGGATGGTGAGGATTTTCCATCCCCTGTGAATGCGGACGCGGTTAAAAAATACTTCGTATAAGAGACCCGCTGGACGAAAAGAATAAAATAGTCCAGGCAAAAATGGGCATCCCGGCGAACCGAAAAAAAAATGAAAAAGGTTCGGGCAAAAATTAGGGATAAAAAGGAAAAAAAACTGTACACCCGGCAAGTCGAAAACCTGAAAAGGCGGCTTGGGCAAAAAAGGGTATCCCGGTGGACTGAAAACCTGAAAGGGCGGTCCAGGCAAAAGAGAGATTGAAACTGAAATTCTGGTGTAGTCAGAATTCAGATGTTCTACTCCAAGTCATGACATCTGATCTAACATTGTAACTAATACAGCAAGACAGTTATTAATCACTGTACTAGTATGCACACGTTCACAGATGTCACGACATCTCATTCTATGTCACCCTAGAATGGATGAACACCTGGTTCTGTGCATCAGGAAGAAGGACTCAACAGAGATCAATCCTAGCACTCACTTCTGTTGTTTTCTTACACAGTTATCAGCATGATGTCTTACTGTTGTCTTTGGACATCATCTGTTACATTGTTCCAGTGTGTTTGTCTTTTACTTGTATTTCCTGAATTAAAGGTTGAACACGTTAATCTAATTTCCACTTATTAGATTGCTAACAACTAGGCTATTTGTTAGGTTCATTAATTGTAGGTTAGTAGTTGGTTTCCTGGATTTTAGCTCAGCTGTTGAATCCCTGAAGAATAGCCTGAGAAAAATACTGAAACAAAAAAACCAATCATCCTACACTTTAGCACATGCTGTTGGGAATGAATGTCACAACATTCAGTTCGACAGCCAGAACATATGTTGATTGTGCTACGTTCCTAGAAACGGACTGTGCTAAGTTTGCAGTACTGTAAAAGACCAACTAGTCTCTACTTCAGTATCAGCCTTCAGTATCAACTATCAAAACATCCAGTTTGACAGTTTCACAATGATCCTTCAGCCAGGTCTGTTATCCTTGAAAAGACCAGACTTAAATAAATACTGAACTGAACCTAACTTGCATATTATTCAGTATACGCTGTCACTGATGAATGTTACAACATTCTGATTGACATTCAAACAGAAGGCTATATACCAGGTCTGTTATCATCTTGATAAGCTGACTGGAAAACCAACTGAGTTATGACAGTAATAAAAACACATGTAGAAGGAAAACAAACACAGGAACTTGTTAACCCAGTTCAGTCCAACATGACCTACATCTGGGGGCTACCAAGCCAGGAAGAAGATCCACTATTAGCAGTATTAATTCAGAGTTAAACTCCCCCGTTTACAACTCTTCACTTAATCCCTACCCAATGCAATCTATACCTAGGAACTCCTAGATAGAAACCTCCAGTTTCCATTCCTATCACTACAAATACAATGTAATGTTAACACACCTTGAACTTGCTTCACAGCTTCATTCAAGAACAAAATCACTCTTGCCTACAGGCTTTGAGTTACAAATACTCTCAGCTTTGACCACTGAGAAACACATGGTAACCTTCCCACAGATTGGGAGGTTTACCTCACACACACCCCTAAAAATTCATTCTAAGAGGCTTACAAAGACTAGGTTACAATTAGCTATTTATAACCTAATCACCCAACTGGATTTGGGTCTTCAGAAATCGCAGCAGACTTGTTCTTTGCTGTTACAACTTCAGCAGAAAAATTCTGCTACAAACAAGGTCTTCAATCCTAGAATCTCTCCATATATATCTCCATATTTAGAGCCTATATATATTCTGATTAAGTCTTTAAGACCTCCACGTGGGAGTTAGGATATTCACGAGATATCCTTGCTAATCCCAGAATATATACTGAATTAATTAATTCAGTTTTCTACACATGTACGATGTCACAGGCCTGATGTCATGACATCGTACATGACATGTTGGTCCAGATGTTGAACTTATTCAACCCAACATATTGAAACAACAGAGATGATTACATTATTTATTTTACAAAATTAATGCCAATCCTAAGGTAATAACAATCTCCCCCTTTGGCAAATTTTAGCTAAAACAAATAAACATTACACTGGACAAAACATCCCAATATGGGTATGCTCTTCATCTCTGTCATTGACTCCACCACCACAAACACCAAAGTTGGTGTACATGAGGAAGTAGAGGTACACGGATCAGTTGTACCAAAACCCTTCCCCTCAACAGCAGAGCTTCCTGAAGAGTATGTAATGCTGAGTACATAGATAATGTAACTCATATCACAAGACACAACTGTCCTCTTAACTCAGATCACAAGACACAAGTGGTATACCCAGTTGGTGGATTTTGTGCCTGACACCAACTTCTGTTTGCTACCACAGTTAGCTTGCTTCTGGTACATTCTCAACCCCAGGAGTGTATTTCTCTCCCCCTTTTTAGCTGAACATTTGTAAAGGCACCCCTCACAAAACCAGATCCAGGCGCAGCTTGCCCAAACCTTAACATATCCCATGATTCTGAGGGAATGGAGTGTTTCTCTTGTGAGAAGAAGAGGGCTATTACATCCTTTAAATAGTCCAGCCCGTGCTTAGGAATTAACGGTAGGAATTAATGCTTGGTCAAGATTCATTAATTTTTGCTGAGAAACAGTCAGAGAATCACCAACAAAATCTCAGACTATCTTTGAATACCTTTTATAGCTCTTGACTGTTTCTTTTCCAAAACAGCAGTTCCAGTGCATGGAGACTATTCCATATATGCAGTCAGACACGTTGCCCGCGATGTCTTAACATTCCACGCGGCTTTTTCCTGCATTCTGCCAGTATTCAATATTTCCCAAGGTTCCTGTCATACATCCAGTAGAGACTTGACATCTGGCACTGCTACAGTCAAATTCCCACACTTCAGCAGATGGTTACTCCCCCTGTACCACACAGCTGTAGCCATCAGGCTTATTCTGATTTATCAGAATTTGACACAACACCCTTATAATTCCTAATGACTTTAAGACTCAGAAGGAATTTATAGCATTGTCCAGGGCAATGACATCCGGTCAGACATTCTTCTGCTCACTCAGCCTTGACATACATCACAGCATCCTGATAACTGACAAGGTGCCATATCTAGTTATCTGAGAATACGTAGACCACAAGCTTGATGATTTCTTGCAACACACAGACAGAACTCCCCCTGTCATGAGCAACCCACTCTCCTCTTGAAACTTGGAGATCACACATGGGCATATCCAACATCCCAAAGTTGGACCTTCACATACTTCCTGATTCAAAGAGAATCCAGACCACTTGATGAATGGAAAACATAAGACGCATCTTCGTGTCTTCAAGAGCACACCCTCTGTTCAACCCTCTTAGCTGAACACATTCACACTCTGTGTCAATCTCTCTTTTAACCAGAACAGAAGACCACTTCACAAGATGTTCTAACATCAGCTGGGACATCCTTCATAACAAGACAAGGCACACCATCTGATAGTCTTCAGATATCACTGAGTCACCGGGTTGATCAAGAAGAACCCAGACATACATTGGGACATATACATTTTCATCCCATTACAAGAGATAATCTTCCATGGATAGCTCAGAACTCCTACCACAAGCTCCAAGAGATGAATAGAAAACACCTCATGTTGTCTTTAACTTACTACTTTTCTGCTCAAAAGTAATTTGTCTCAGACTTTCCTCAAGAATAATCAGCTGCCATATGTGGATTATCTTGATTCTTCGAACTCACTTCTGAGATAGACCAAATGCCACTGGTTGATTACCTCCTTCATGAATCCTTATATGAAGAAGTCAACTGCCATTCTTTGACCTCTCCACGTTTATCAGACCTCTCCCAGAGATATTCTGACCTTCCAAGTGAGACTTGAACTTCAAGCTACATGTTGAACAAACCTTAGATTTTCTAAGACATTAACATGTAACATCCTTTCTATCCAGCAACTCCAAAGAACTGCAACGAGAGCGGCCTTTTTGAAGTATCCAATCCACAACCCTGTAGACCCTTCTATCTCCTGTTGATGTGCCACTTCACCAACTAAGAATCTGATGTTGAACCAAATTTCACAACATTGTGTTTTGACATCTAGTTGTTGAATTCAGCTCCTTCTTCTGCCACTTGAAAGAACTTCCTCCCTTTACAGAACAAGAGTTCAATGTTCTCATAGACTTGATTGTGGAACCAAGTTTGAGTAAACAACCTCCATCCTGCAGGTTTGCAGTTAAGTCATCCAAGCTCACACCTTGATGAATTCCTGCTTCTTCTCCAAAGACCTCAGACACTCTGATGCATGAGTCTTCAGAAGGACCAGTTAGAAACTGACCCTTCAGCTATACCAAGGATTCCACATCCTAAAGCAGAGCTGTTTCCATGATGTCAAGACTTCTGCCACTTGTTCTTGACTCCACAGTGTGCATAAGCTAATGCACTTCCTTACCTAGATCAGAACTAAACTGATCCAAGTAACCACCATCAAGACTATGATGTCTTCTTCTTCTTGTACATACCAAGGCTGAACATATTTCTTGCCAGGAAACCTTTTCAGAGATCATATGCTTTTGCTGCCACCAAAGAGATAGATCATAAGTCAATGTACTATCCTTCCTGTGATTCTGCACAGGGTCTTGAAGAAGTGATGTTCCAACATCTTTAATAGCATCAGTTATCTTGAGTTCCAAGGATAATCAATTAAACACTTGTACTTGGCACAAGTAGACATTGATCTTAAATCCTTTCCCAATTATCCTTTCAGATACTTCCACCATAAGACTACTTTGAAAGTACTCTTCTTGGGTCAACATCTTCTGCTTGCAAGCACCTCGACAATTTTGAAAGTCTTCCAAGATTAAATTCACCCTTAGGAACGAGAGAGATGAATTCTTCCTTGCAAATGTGTCACACAACCACCAGAACCCATGTGACACAGGTCAACAGCCAACCAGACCCTAGGTTGACCAAATGTGAGGAGGTTAACCAAAACTCCCCCTCAAATTAACAATCATGGAAACTTCACACCAATATCCATGCATTGTACATACATGTCTCAACATGACATACACCATCCCTACCAGTGGCACCTAACTCTCTGAGTTATACCTATACATACTCCAATGACACCAATCAGACTTCAGCTGACCATAAGTACTAGTGATAAACAACACCAGTCAATAGTAGATATGCATTGCCAGAGCATACTACCTCAACCACCCTCTGAATCTTCATATTCTCACTCCTTGAAGGAACTCCCACTTCTGAGCGAGGAGTTTGAATAACAAGATTCATGGTCCTAATCCTCTTAAATGGAATAGCAGTCAGGTTACCCCATTATTGACTTCTATCATCCAGGGGACTTGTCTTCCAGCACAACATAGTACTTCAGGGAACAACTATCTAACCCTGATCAAGTTATAGGAATAAGGCAAATAGCAGGAAATTGCACAATGTCACATCTCAACCAGCTCCACTTCTAGAAGACAGGTTTCTAAAAGTGACCTTCTTGAGCACACACAGTTGACCCGACCCTTGTCAACTTAGCACACACAGATGTCTCCTCTTCCAGGTCAGGAGTAGGTTCCAAACAAGTATCCATATGTTTGACACCTAAAAACATCTGCTTTTCAACCAGTAGCTGCATACTTGTTGAACACCATGTTCTAACATTGCATAGAACATTAGTTCCACTTCCTTGGAACAAACCCTCCTTGAAAGTCTTCAAGGTCTTCATATACACTATCCAAGAGTGTAAAAGAATCAGTGATCAGGTGATTCTTACCATCCTGAAGTGAGAACATCATGATGAGTGGACTTGAGGAGACTCAAGTATCTTTGACATCTTCAGTGGGTTGTGATGAAATCTTGAATACAACATTCTTTCATCCACATGAGGGGAAACTACATCAGAGTTTGAGTTTTGCCATGTATTATGCAGCGGAAATCATAATACAACTCAACCTATGAACACACACTTCACCAGATCAGCCTCCAAGACCATACCAAGTTTGAATGTGATTCAATACTGGCACAGCTGTCCCACCCAAAGGCCAATTGCCAACCTCCAGATACAGGTACACATCATTCCTGTCATGAACAGTCCATCCACCTACTTCAAGGGACCATTCAGAGAAATTACAGAACCTTCCACAGGTTCCAACATAACTTCTTGCAAGATACCAGAAAGTATCACCCATGGATCTCATCCAGAAGTAGAACAGGATGCCCGCTCTGATACCATTTGAAATTCTGGTGTAGTCAGAATTCAGATGTTCTACTCCAAGTCATGACATCTGATCTAACATTGTAACTAATACAACAAGACAGTTATTAATCACTGTACTAGTATGCACACGTTCACAGATGTCACGACATCTCATTCTATGTCACCCTAGAATGGATGAACACCTGGTTCTGTGCATCAGGAAGAAGGACTCAACAGAGATCAATCCTAGCACTCACTTCTGTTGTTTTCTTACACAGTTATCAGCATGATGTCTTACTGTTGTCTTTGGACATCATCTGTTACATTGTTCTAGTGTGTTTGTCTTTTACTTGTATTTCCTGAATTAAAGGTTGAACACGTTAATCTAATTTCCACTTATTAGATTGCTAACAACTAGGCTATTTGTTAGGTTCATTAATTGTAGGTTAGTAGTTGGTTTCCTGGATTTTAGCTCAGCTGTTGAATCCCTGAAGAATAGCCTGAGAAAAATACTGAAACAGAAAAACCAATCATCCTATACTTTAGCACATGCTGTTGGGAATGAATGTCACAACATTCAGTTCGACAGCCAGAACATATGCTGATTCTGCTACGTTCCTGGAAACGGACTGTGCTAAGTTTGCAGTACTGTAAAAGACCAACTAGTCTCTACTTCAGTATCAGCCTTCAGTATCAACTGTCAAAACATCCAGTTTGACAGTTTCACAATGATCCTTCAGCCAGGTCTGTTATCCTTGAAAAGACCAGACTTAAATAAATACTGAACTGAACCTAACCTGCTTATTATTCAGTATACGCTGTCACTGATGAATGTTACAACATTCTGATTTACATTCAAATAGAAGGCTATATACCAGGTCTGTTATCATCTTGATAAGCTGACTGGAAAACCAACTGAGTTATGACAGTAATAAAAACACATGTAGAAGGAAAACAAACACAGGAACTTGTTAACCCAGTTCAGTCCAACATGACCTACATCTGGGGGCTACCAAGCCAGGAGGAAGATCCACTATTAGCAGTATTAATTCAGAGTTAAACTCCCCCGTTTACAACTCTTCACTTAATCCCTACCCAATGCAATCTATACCTAGGAACTCCTAGATAGAAACCTCCAGTTTCCATTCCTATCACTACAAATACAATGTAATGTTAACACACCTTGAACTTGCTTCACAGCTTCATTCAAGAACAAAATCACTCTTGCCTACAGGCTTTGAGTTACAAATACTCTCAGCCTTGACCACTGAGAAACACATGGTAACCTTCCCACAGATTGGGAGGTTTACCTCACACACACCCCTAAAAATTCATTCTAAGAGGCTTACAAATACTAGGTTACAATTAGCTATTTATAACCTAATCACCCAACTGGATTTGGGCCTTCAGAAATCGCAGCAAACTTGTTCTTTGCTGTTACAACTTCAGCAGAAAAATTCTGCTACAAACAAGGTCTTCAATCCTAGAATCTCTCCATATATATCTCCATATTTAGAGCCTATATATATTCTGATTAAGTCTTTAAGACCTCCACATGGGAGTTAGGATATTCACCAGATATCCTTGCTAATCCCAGAATATATACTGAATTAATTAATTCAGTTTTCTACACATGTACGATGTCACAGGCCTGATGTCATTACATCGTACATGACATGTTGGTCCAGATGTTGAACTTCTTCAACCCAACATATTAAAACAACAGAGATGATTACATTATTTGTTTTACAAAATTAATGCCAATCCTAAGGTAATAACAGAAACGAACAACTGCGTCTGGCATGATCGTTTGTGCTTTGGATATGACATGGATAAATCCCTGGCAGGGATCAGTCGGAAACGTCTTGTTTAGAAGGCAGAAAGCGCGGAGAGTCTTGAGGACACAAGGGGTGTAACCGAGTTGGAACTCGATGAGATCGCGGTTTCATGTTGCCATTAGGATAGATTTTCCTTTTGTGCGCAATTACCTCTTTTCAGGAACTGCTTCCTTTGTATTGCTCATTCATGAGCCACACCTTTTCAATCAATAAAATGCATATTCAGTCAAATAATTTTGGTTTTGTTTTTGTTTTCATTACCGCTTTGATTGCAAAAACATCCAATTGTTTGTGATAAAAAATCTTTGCATTTTAAGACATACGGGTCCCTTCCAATGCATGTTTATAAGATTGAAAACTTGAAATCTTATTTGGAAGGTTGAGTGACTCAGGTGTTGAAATCTTGGCACGCCTGGGGCACGTTTTTGTCTAATGATCTCTTTTGCAGGTGCTGTTAGATATTTTCACTCACTTGCAGGTTGTGATGAGAAGTTTTGGCAAAAGGATCCCCACGGAGTCCAATCGGGGACCGAGGAATGATGGAAAGACGGCGAGGGATGACGACGATCTTGGATATTAATCAAGAAGACTCTTCAAAGTCGGAGGACTGGAAAGTTTGTATAAATCCAAGGAGTTCGATCGCCGTCGAGTACGTAGGAGTCGAGAATACAAGGTGATGAATCAAAAAAGTCCAGACGGGTCGGGGAGCTCTCAAAAGTGGAAAGCGGATACTAGGTTTAGATGTGGGATACCAGGGTTCGACGAGTCGACGGGTGTTCTGTGCCAGATTTTCCTGGTTTCCCCAAGCAGGATTGAGATCAGTGTTTCCTCAGCAGCCAGGCCTGAAGGTTGCAATTTCCCTAGCGGAGGTGTCCGTTGCTGGCTTTTTCCCCCAGCAAGTCAGAGATTGTTGTTTTCCCCGCAGAGTGCGGTGGTGGTTTATTCCCCAGTGAAGTCCCCAAGCGGATTGGGTGCAGAGGAGGTTATCCCTAGCGAGGGTGGCCTATTTCCCAGCAGCAGCGCTATTCCCCAGCAGGGTGGAGGTTGGAGTGTTAGCAGGTTCCTCAACAGAGTGCCTCGAGCTCCCCAGAAGAGTCCCTTGAGGGGGATACTTTTTTTGCATTCATCATGTAGATAAGCATAGCATATTGCATAGCTAATTGCGTAGCATTTCCATAATTATGGAACATTACGCTAAAAATCATCAGCATGCATCAGCATTGCAAGCATAAGCTAGTCTCAAGTCGTGGTTACTGTTTGAGAGGTGGTTTCGCCTGAGGGTGAAGATGTTACTCCGAGGAGTTTGGCATCGTGATGTTGAATCAACAGTATTCCCCAGTAGTGTGATATTGGAGGAAGAGTTTCTGTCGGGCGGAGATGGAAATGATAATTCAAGAAGTTTTGGGGTCCAAAAAAAAAGTAAAGAGAGAATAATCCCCAGCTGAGCGCAAATTGTTCGTTTGCTAGGGTTGAATAGAGGATAGCATGCTAATGACTTGTTATCCCCAGCATGGGTCGTTAGCACGCGTGCCGCCTCAGTTATCGCTATTCCTTATCTCTGCCGATGTTGACAGGCATGAAGTTTCCGGTATTCAGACCGAAGTGACGCTCAGGCCAGTTTTCCGATGTTCAGATCGAAGAAGTTTCCGACGTTCAGGTCGATGTAACTTGAGGCGTTCAGGCCAGTTTTCCGATGTTCAGATCGAAGAAGGTTCCGACGTTCAGGTCGACACACTTATGGCACTCAGGCCAGTTATCCGGTGTTCGGGCCGAGGTAGGTATTCAGACCAGTTTCCGATTTTCAGATCGAAGAAGTTTCCGTCGTTTAGGTCGAAGCACTTGTGGCACTCAGGCCAGTTTCCGATTTTCATATCGAAGAAGCTTCCGAAGTTCAGATCGATGCAGCTTGCGGCATTTAGGCCAGTTTTCCGGTATCCAGACCGAAGTGGTATCCAGGCCGAAGCAGTTTTCAGACTGATGAGCGGCGTTCAGGCCATGGTTATCCCTGTGCTACCATTTATTTTGGTATACAGGTCAAATTTTTGTTCGGTATTCAGGCCGACTTTCTTCGTACCAGACGGATTCTTCTTTTGAGATTGCTTCTTCGCCGATTCTGACGGGCATTGTTAATTATTTCCCATCGGAGCGCAAATTGTTCGTCTGTTCTTCGTATTCAATCCCTCTTCGCCCTGATCATCTGAAAGCCGAGGCTATTCATATCGACAGGTTCACAGTGGATTGAATAGGGGCAGCTGTAACACCTCAAAATTTGCCCTCGTCTCTTGGGACTAGCTTAGCATATTGCATTTCATTTTGTAGGACTTTAGGCATTACATCTTTGCATATCATGTGAAAATAGGCAAGTCATCCTCCTAGGTCTTTCTCAGAAGATGGAGAGGCTAAGAGATGCAAGCCTGAGGGTCTCATAAATTGATCATTAATCATCTGAGGTTTGTGCTTCAGTTAGGGTTTCTTGGTTCCTCAAGGAGGTTGAGTATTATCTTGGTTGAAATGGTACCTCATCATCATCATGGTTCATTATTCCTGATCAGATTCCTTGGGATTAGGGTTTTGACCTCTGGTCAACCCTAATCAGTTGCATTCTATCAGTCAGGGTTTTTCAAGGAGATGAGGTCTTTATTGAGATGGAGATCTTCATATGATTTTATTGAGCTTGTATAAGCTAGGGTTTCATGGTGGAGCCATTTCATCAAGTGTTGAAGGCTCAAAGTCCACAGGGCATGACCAAGTCAACTGCAAAGTCAACTGTGGATTTGGAGGTGGGAAGTGGTTAGAGATGCTTCATTCATGTCCAAACAAGTCTCATTTGACATTTCAAACATCAACATTGAAGAATTTGAAGTCAAATCAAGACTTTCCAAAAATAGCAGGTGACCTATAATTTGAACTTTCCAAAAATGGCAAGGTTTTGGACCAACTTCAACTCAATATTACATCATCAAGAAAGCTTCAAATGAAATTTTGTCCAACATGAAAGTTGGAGATCTTTCTCTCCCATTTCCAAAACGTCCAAGATCATGGATTTCTCATGTGTGGTTGAGGAGATATGGTCCAATCATGGCAAAGTGTGTTTCAAAGTTCAAATGGGCATAACTTTCAAACCAAAGCTCCAAAATGAGTGGTTCTTTTTGCATTTTGATCCTCATAACATGTACTTTCCAAGAATATCATTACATGGCATGAAATCTCATTGCATGATCATTGGTTCACTCATGAAGATTTGTGAAGAAAGATTGCTAAAACCATTTTGGATGATTGCATGCATACAAAACCTATCCTAAAGTGTGCATGGACTCATTTTAAGGGATTTTGGGCCGTGAAAGAGTACTGTTCACGTGGCATGGGGTGCATGAAGTGGAAATATCATTTTTGCACAAACACCTTCCAACTTACTAATCACATTTGTATTAGACTTAAGTTGGTTTTAAACATGATTAGTAGGAAGTATATATACTTAATCATAACTGTTTTTCATCAGAAGTTACAATTTCAGATCTAGAATCAAAATTCTCCAAAAATTTTCTCTCAAACTTTTTCCAAATTTCTTCATACATGAACACTTTTCATTGATCAATTCATGTTCATGAGGCATTTCTGAGCACATTTGGACGTGGAATCAAGAGAGATTGTACCATATTGAACTGTACTCAGAGCTTGAAGCATCCATGGAGTTTGGAAATTGAACTGAGTTCGTGCATGTTGGAGCTTCTAATTCCTCATCAAATTCATCATCAAGCATTGTAGAAGAGAATTGAAGCATTGCTAAGCATTGTAGAGCACGATTCCACTGGCTGTTCATCAAGAAGGTCAGAATTCGACCTCTTTAATTCTCATTTTCTTTGTGATATTTGTGTAGAGCTTTTAGTGGTGATGATGCTGATGTAAAATTCGAGTGAATTGGTGAACTATACGCGAAGTTATGCATGTTTAAAGTTTTGATGTCAAAATTTAATTCCTTCGATCTGGACTTGTTATGAAGTTTTTGCATGAAATGTTGTTGGATCTTGAATGTATGTATGATGAGGAATCGTTTGGTGTTGGTCTTGTTAATTTCTGGACGTGTTGTGAAAATCTAGAAAATCCAGATGAAGATCTTCATGATCTTCATCTTCAACCTTGTTGTTCCCAGTTTTGCTACGAATT
Source organism: Lathyrus oleraceus (assembly GCF_024323335.1). Lineage (NCBI taxonomy): Eukaryota > Viridiplantae > Streptophyta > Magnoliopsida > Fabales > Fabaceae > Lathyrus > Lathyrus oleraceus. The sequence goes on along the minus strand of NC_066584.1, from coordinate 232,621,644 downwards.
GGCTAGGTTTTAGCTACGAAATTAGGATTAGCTACGAAATTCAAAGAGCGCGCCAGGCTTAGGGTTTTGTATTGAAACGCAGTCGTTTTGAATGTGGCGCGCTGGGTAATTCAAAAACGTGCATGGTTCGAATCCGGTTGAGTGTGTTTTTTTCAAATTGCCATGCTATTATTTCTTTTCCCTCCCATTTTCCATGCTTGGCTCATTTTTGATTTCAAATTTTTCTATCAACTTCAAAAAATCATTCAAAATTGAAAAATGCACCAAATGACCTCCAGTTTTTTGCATCATGATCCTCATTCTATCTAGTTTTTTATGAGTATAAATTGGAAAGTTGTGCCTGGTTTAAAAATTGCTTTGTCCTAGGGTGATTGAACATGTGTCCGTTTGTGCTATTGCCTTATTCATTTGATCATAAAATGCTTGTTTCTTATCCAATGCTTCTGAAATTTTGTGTGTGATTTCTAGACATGTTGAGTGATATTTTGGCTTTGGTTTGAGATTTTTACCATGATCCATCTATGTTTTATGATTATGCTAAGTTGGTGTGACAATTTGTGTCACACATTTGGTTGTCTGTTTTATGCTATGTGATTGCCATGCCTAATGATGTCCAATGCCTCCAATTTTTTATGTGATGATCATGTTATATGTCCTGTTTACTCATGAATTTTACCAAGATTTTTTGAGTCATTTTTGATTTAATGTGCATTTGTTTCTTCTGATGTCTCAATGTGATCACCATTTGCGTGCCTTGCCATGTTTTGCACATAAAATGAATTTGGTTAATGATTTTGATGTGGGACTTTTTGAGATGTGTTCTTGATTGAATGAAGATGATTCATGTTAAATTTCATGTTCTATTTTGGATTTTTGATTCATCTTTGACCCTAGGCTTTGACCTAGTGGTTTGTGGCTTACATGTGGGCTTTGATTTCAGGTTTAAACTTCCAAGTCCATAGTTGATGATGCTTCCACATTTGAGCATTGATGTTTGCTCTTGATTACTAACACTTGTGTGTTTTGTAGGTTGATGTTAACTCATTTGAGTTTGCCTTGTGGCTTGCACATTGTGAACATTGTCTGTCTGTTTGTTATTGCTTATTGTTTGTTTGTCTGTATAGTTGAACTGATTGGTCTAGATTTTTCCACAGGTACCTAAGTTGCTTTAAGTTCATTTGAACTTGCTTTGCTAGCTTGTGGTTTACTTACCACTGAGGTATAATTCTTTTGACTTCATGTAGTCTGGAAGACCTGTCCTGTTATGTGGACAGGCACCTGTCTGAAGCCCTCCTTAAGAGGCAATGCTTGTGAATGTTTACTTTTTGTGCCAAGCAGGTAAAGACCTCTTAAGAGGCAATTGGCAGATAAAAGGGATGTGCAATCCATCCCCTGCTATTCAGTTGTGTCATTCACTTTGCTCGCACACCTTGTGTTGATGCATTGTGGATAATAACCCAAGATCATGTTGTGTCAGTCATATGTGGAGAAGAGTTCCTACATTCGGAACTCCCATATTTTCATTTGTCTGAAGCTCTCCCAGGCCAGGGATAAGAGCTGTGAGGTCTTACCCTCACTTCCCATTTCATCTGCTTCACCCTAACTCTCAATGTTAGGGTTAAGAGCTAATTACACCCCCTTCCAGTTGGCTTGTGTTTCACAGCCTAACCTTGTATGAGCCCAAATTGTTTGCATATAGTGTGTGTGCTTGCTTTATTATGCTTGTATTTGTTTGATTGTGCTGTTTTGGATAGCTTGCTTCCTGTGCAAGTTAGATAGAAACCTTAACATAGGGATCATATGCACGACAACTTCTAAGCCCGAGTCGTAGTTTCCCTAGTAGTTTGTGTCTCCCTTTGTATCTGGTTAGGCATGAAGTTTTTTCCCTACGTAGGGGAACTACGTCGCCCTGATCCTCATACCAGATGAGGTACGTAGGCAGGAGATGAGTTGATCTCTTCGGGCGCCCTTTTTCTTTTTCAGCCCTTTTGTGTATGTTTGGAGTCTGACGTAAGTCCAGCGATTGGCAGTTGGTTTCCTGTGTCTTGTTTCTTTGTTTGGAGTCCGACATAAGTCCAGTGATTGGCAGTGGGTTTCCTGTGTGTGTTTGTTGGTCCGGAGTCTGATGTAAGTCCAGCGATTGGCATTCGGTTTCCATGTTTGCCTGTTTGTGTGGAGTCTGACGTAAGTCCAGCGATTGGCAGTCGGTTTCCTATGTGGTTTTGTTTGGCGTGCGTTAGCCGAGCTACGAGTGCTCTGATTCTTCTCCGGTCAGAGAAGATACGTATGCATAGGATGTGACATCCTAACGAGCACGTTTCCCCTGTCCCGAACTACGTCGACTCTGATGTCTGTGCCTGACAGACTACGTAGGCCCAGGATGCGACATCCTGCCGAGTCCGCTTCCGTCTTCTTCCATCTGTGTTTTGTTCCAGTGTGCGTGCATTCTTTTAGAGCAGTTATTGAGCAACCTTATTCTATTCTTCTGAGCGTGGATCCCGTCGAGTATGACGGACGTGAGGGGGTGCTAATACATTCCCCTTGCGTAACCGACTCCCGATCCCATCTCTCTCTGGTCACGAGACCATGTCTTTTCCAGGTTTACTTCGAGCGTTTCCTTTCCCTCGTTTGGGATAAATAACGCACGGTGGCGGCTCTGTTTATTTGTTTTTCCCGCCGGTTGTTTTTCGCGGATGCGACACCCCACTTTGTCAAGATTGGAGGTAGTAGTTATCCCTTATTGATTATGTATTCCTATTAACTCTTGTATGTGACAATTGATTATTGATGTAATGATTGATACTTTCACCCTATTTTGAATATTCAGATTTGAGTTATTATCGAGAAAGGTTGTTCAAGTCTTGACTTAAAGTATGCTTTCAAGTAGTGAATAAATTGTAGAAATAGATTTATACACTACTTTTCTTTTGTATCAAACATTAAAGATTGTTATATTAATAGTTAGATGGAGAAATCGTCTAAAGATTAATATAGTGATTATCACAATCTCATTTAGAAATAAATGTTATTGAGAGGATACTTGAATATTATTAATAATCTTGAATCCATATAGTTGTCACTAGGGAAACATGATAAATTGGGATAGTAAACTCCAATCTTGGCAAGCCTTTTATATTTGATTTAAAACTAATTTCATTATCTTAGTGTCATTTTAATTAAGAGATAACAATTCACTCAAAAACAACTTGGTTACTTTTAAAACTTACAACAATTGAGATTATAGAACGGCGGTAATATCAACCAATCTCTGTGGATACGATATAAAAATATTTGCCGAAAATATACTTTTCAACAGCTACTCCTTAGCATCTGCACGATGGCCATGTAAAGGCAACACTCAAACAAAAGGGGTGGGAATTCATTTTAATAATAAACAGTATAACATGAAGAATATAGTACACCATCTACAAAATCATGCACAAGAACATATCACATCCTCACACCCAATTCATCATCAACATCATATACAACAACATCTAAATTATCATCAACATCATACGCAACCATATCTCAATCATCATTAACATCATATACAACAACGTCTCAATTATCATTAACATCATATGCAACAACATCTCATCCAACAACACATCAACAACAATCAATACAAATTCAAAATCTTTATTCAATGTACTTAACATCGACTCGACATGCATGTGGTACCAAATATGAACACCCATGTTCATTTCACTCCATGTTCCCTGTTGGTACAGGGTTAGAGTATCGGGATTTGTTATCGTCTCCACAGGGATTATGTGATATTTCCGCCGTTCGACAGTTGTTAAGTTCTTAACTTATAGTAACAAGGGGGTTTTAGTTTTCGGTTACGGTAGCATGCATAAAAAGTAAGAAATCACGGTAAAAGTTTTGGTTTTATGCTTTGAGAAATATTTTCAAAGTTAGGGTTCGACGATCACTTTACATGCATATGTTCGATCAAACAAAACTCATAAACTCCATTAGATGATAAACACATTCATAAAGTCCTCCCAATGTGTTTATTTCTAACATTCATTGTGGTTTTTCCCATTTTGATCCATTGTTGACTTCTCACACAATCTATCAAAATGACAACTTTTAGGTTTAACTTTTTTAGTGAACAAACTCATTCAATACTATCTCTAGCTAAAGAACAAGGATGGATGGAAACCTAGGTCAAGAGTTGGAAAACACCTTTCAGTCATAAACCAACACAAAAAGTTATCAATAAAATAAGGTTTTCACCATACATTCATCATCAAAGAGTTTACAAATGAAGATCAACCCATATACATACAAAGCTTATGATCATCTATATCTAACCTTGACAAAACGAAAGACTTAGCTACTCATTTTCATGATAGCTTGTACAACAAGTTTCGGACGAAGGTTGATCAACATCCGAATCGAAGAATCGAGATTGGATGGGAATCCACCTTCTTTTTGTAAAATATTGTCAAGAGAAGAAGAAGAATGAGAAAATGGGGTTTCTAGGGCACAAAAATCACCTCTAAGCCAAAAACAAGTAAAAAGATGATCCCAAGAAAAAATGCAGATAAAGATGTTGTTCCAAAAAGTAGCCCCTGCTACTTATAGTACTGGTTACTGAGCTGTCATGCTCGCTAGGCGAGCAGAAAGGTTCGCCTAGCGAGCCCCAAAATAAGTCCAGAATAGCTTGCGTCTAGAGGAATCATCCCAGAAAAGTTTGCATATGTTCGCTAGGCGAACAATCCTTCGCTAGGCGAAGCCCTCGCTTCTCACATTCGCTCCAGCGAGTTTTGATGTATTTGCTACTGGAATTGCTCGCTACCTGCTCGCTGGATGCTCGCCTAGAGAATACTTAGTTGCTTCCCTCGCCACAGCGAGTTTTGATGGTTTTGCTACTGGAATTGTTCGCTGCTTGCTCGCTGGATGCCCGCCTAGCAAGTAATTGATCTTTTTGGTTCTGTCCAAGTCTGGGAGTGTTCGCTGGCATCTCTTTGAGTGCTCGCCTGGCGAGCTTGCTAATGTTTGCTTTCTTTCTTGGCTCCTTTGCCATCTTTCTTGTGCCTTCGTTTTCTACTCTTTCATGCCTAATTCCTGCACAATAACACACAAATTAAAGGTACCAAGATCATTTCCATAGTATTGCAAATCAACAAAAGCAAGGGCGGTTTCGAACACTTTTTCGATAAAAAGAAGTGAAAGATGCCCACATTTGATAGCTCAAATAAACAAACTTGGGCATCTAACAACTCTCCCCAACTAGATTCTTGCTTGCCCTCAAGCAAAGTATGCCTCTTGAAGGACAAGAGGATTTGCTTAAAGAAAAAGATTTCTCCGAAATCGGATAAAATGGCTCTAACACAAGAGAATCAACCAAACACAAGTTCCCAATGGTTAGAATTACATAATACACAAGAACTAAAGCCTTATAGCAATGCAAAACATGTATCAATCCACAACAATGTTATCCTGAATGAATCACCCTATCTCTCCTCTTCAAATAAGGATTGAAGAAATTACGCGTTTGCAACCGCGGGGACAATTTCACTCTCCAACAAACAATGCAAAAGTCAATTTAATTCATACAATGTCTAACAATTATAAATGAAAATGCGGAAGCACGAAGATCACTAAGGTCTTTTCCGGTTGTAGCTTGGTCAGATTTACAAACAAGGGTCATATCTAAGGCCATTGAAAACGAACTTGCCGATGCAAAAGAGACATTCAATGTACAAGCTATTCACACATCTCAACTTCTTTCCATTTGTTTCTCATTTGAAACCTTCACAACTCTTATTTCACAACTCAATTTTGTTTTTCACTATTTTTCTTCCAAGCAAGCATTCATTTTCATTTTCTCTATTTTTTTTTCACATCTTATTCACAAAACAGATAATTCTCTTTTCTAATATATATATTTTTTTATGCTTGCTCGGTTATTCAAGAGTTGTGGCACCTACCGATTCTCATTTTCGTTCTCCCCAACTTATCTTTTACTCACCCCAAGTGAATGCTCTTGACTTTTTACGGCAAAAGAACAATTATCAAAAATTTCAGGGTTTAAAAAAAAGATTTTGACGTCTCGCCTTATTTCAAGATGAGATTCAACTGTTTAAGCTCAAAGGGGTTTACGAATACTCTCTGCTCACGGGTAAGTTGTATTTGGAACTGGTTGTGCTCAAAAGAAAACAAGCGCCTTGATCATTTCTAATTGCTTCCTCAAATTCATAATAATAAAAGACAAAGCATGAATCAAATGAATCAACACAGTTTATTAGAATCCAGCATTTTAGTGTACAATGGAGGTTTCCTCACAATTTGTGGTTCTAAGTCCTAGGTGAATCATTCATTCAATTATGTTGCAAAAAGAACAATATTCAATTACGAAAAGAGTAAAGTTCTTAATGCATTCTAAAATTCTAACCGGAGGTAACCATATACCTTAGCATTATTCGCTTGTTTATTTTTATCATTGCCATCCAAGCTCGGATGCACCTTCATTGGATACTTCTTTGAGGAGCAACCAATCTAGAAGGTTTGACCCTCAACAACCAAAAATTTATTAAACAAAAGAAATTCAAACCAAACACAATAATTTAAAACATAAACAACAATCATCACTTCAAAATGTTAAAATGTGCGTGGGGGACAAAACACCCCAAAAAGTACATAACCAAAATACTAAATATCTGAAAATACAAGAAAATAAAACATAACATGAAAAATAAAACTTAGTCCTCATAGGACTCAGAACTCTCTTTACTACCGGCCTCAGAACCAGAACCATCATCATCATCACCATCATCATCATCAGCGCCACCAGAAGCACCAGCACCCGCCCCCTCTCCGAAAACAGGCTTGTCCTCAGGCCAGCTAGCATGTTGCAGGAACTGCTCACGAGTCATCGTAGGATGCTCTCCAGAAGGGTCACGTACCTGCAACTGTAATAACTGCATAGAGTCATGAATATCAATCATGGCGCGCTGAGTTACCACCATCCAATCCCAATTGTAATTGCAAACAGCTTGCTGGAAAAGATCAAACCCCTGAGCAAAAACACCAGGACCATCAGAAGCACCGGTATCATCAACAGTTGTACTACCTCTGAAGTTCTTCGGCTTACAGTACTTAGCCACATATCGATCATCGATTGCGGACGAAATCCTTACCTGACTGCGGGAGGGTAGCTTCACCCTCGACTGTTGGCACAAAGCCATGATGAGACAAGGGAAAGCAAGGGGGCAGTTAACTCGTGCCCCCGACTTCAGCCCGCTCTCAACCACGGACTTCATCTCAATCGCAATGATTCGCGCCACATCGATCTGTATATTAGTAAGAATACAGTGGACCAAGTGTGCCACTGGGATCGGCACGGTCGACATGTGTGACTTGGGCTTAATGTTAGTCAGAACCAGCATCAAGATCAGCTGAGCCAAGGGAATCATATCCTCCCGATGGTACCTCACAGGAACCCCAGATGGGTTCACCTCAACTGACTTTCCCTCAAACAACAGGGCCGCAAAAATAGAATCAGTGTCCCTGTGGAGCCTCAGACCTCTGTGGTATGCATCCCTCTCATTAGCTCCCAGATGGAGCGGTTCACCAAGCACTCGGTTAATAGCATCCCTATCAAAAGCAACCTGATGTCCTGACACTCTTGTAGTCCAAGTGAAAGGCTCGTCGTCATTCGGCAGCACGTTCGCATAGAACTCGCGCACTATCTCAATATCATAGCTTTCAAGTGGAGCGATCAACTTGTCCCATTTCTTGCTATGTATCAACCTTGCAAATGTCCGATAATCGCCTTCGGGGTTGATCATAAACCTCTTCTCAGGTAAGATTTTCCTTTTTTCCAATGCCACATAACGTGCGGCTTGCTTTGCCCCGATGAATTTGTCGGTGTCAAATTGAATTGGCACGGTGCGGGAAGTGCTCCCGACCTTTCTCTTTTTCGAAGCACTTGACCTGGATGCCATTTGTAAAATCATAGAAAAGAAACAACACACAACCACAAAACGGATTAGAGAGCAAAACAGAAAAACCAAATATTGTCATGGTCGCTACTGCTTCGCTTAGCGAGGACCCAGCGAAGATTCTCTACGGGTTCGCTTAGCGAAGTGGTAGCGAATGCTCGCCACAGATTCGCCTAGCGAGGATGCTAGCGAATGTTACGGGATTCTGAGTTCTCCACTGTTAACACTCCAATTTCAGAAAACCCAAAGTCTAATGATACCAAATCTCCCAAATTTCAGAAACAAAGTAATTTAACATGCTAGGAATCGTTCTAAACATACATGCAAACCTAAAAACCCAATCTCCCAAATTCAACCCTAATGACTCATTCTTCAGAATTTACAACATTGAAAGCACAAAGGAATAGAGACAGAACAAACCTGATTGAAGAGGTTGATTGATTTTGAAATGCAATAGTTAGGGTTTGAAATGCAACAGTTAGAGATTGTGTGAGATGGAAGTGAAAAGTGTGAAAGTGAGAGTGAGTTTGACCTTATATTCAGACTTAAAACAAAATAAAGAGTTTTGGGCCCAAATAAGTGGCCCTGTGAAATAGAATAAAGTTCTGTCACGCAACGTTCGCTACTGTCATCGCCTAGCGAGCAGCTAGTGAATCAGCTCGCTACTGTCTTCGCCTAGCGAGCAGCTAGCGAACATGACAGTCTCTGTTTTTTTTCAAAACAGCACTGCACAGCACAATTCAGCAAGGTTCCACCAATTTGAACACCAATACCACACAACACAAAGCGGTAAATACTTACAATGTTGGGGTGCCTCCCAACAAGCGCTTGTTTAACGTCGGATAAGCTCGACGGTTCGAGATGCTCATAGAGGAGCATCCAAGCATATTGCACAGCTCTCGCGATCCACAAGACCGCCAAGATAAATCTTCAAACGTTGGTCGTTAACCGTCCAACTCTCTTTCTTCTCCAAGTCCTCAATGACAACAACTCCATACTCTTTGACTTCTTTGACACGAAATGGCCCGGACCATTTAGATTTCAATTTTCCGGGGAATAGCTTCAACCTAGAATTGAACAAAAGGACCAACTGTCCGGGCACAAATTCCTTCTTCCTAAGCTTCTTGTCATGATACTTTTTCACCTTTTCTTTGTACAACCAACTCGAGTGATATGCAGCATTGCACATTTCTTCCAACTCAAGCAATTGCACTTTTCTTTTTTCACCGGCCAAATCCTTATCAAAGTTCAAGAATTTCAGAGCCCACAAAGCTTTGTGCTCCAATTCGACCGACAAATGGCAAGTTTTACCAAATACCAATTGAAAAGGAGTTAGCCCAATTGCAGCTTTAAAAGCGGTACGGTATGCCCATATAGCTGCATCCAATTTTTGCGACCACTCTTTTTTAGAATTTGACACAGTTTTCTCAAGAATTCTCTTAATCTCACGATTAGAGACTTCGGCTTGACCGTTTGCTTGTGGGTGATACGGAGTCGCTACTCTATGTGATACACCGTAATGTTTCAAAACGCTTTCTAATGGTGCATTACAAAAGTGCGACCCTCCATCACTAATCAACACACGGGGGGTTCCAAAACGGGAAAAGATGTTTTTCTTCAAAAAATTTATTACCATTTTAGCATCCGCCCGAGGTGAGGCAATCGCCTCAACCCACTTAGAAACGTAGTCAACCGCCACAAGCATATATTCATTACCATATGAGGGTGGGAATGGTCCAACAAAGTCGATACCCCAACAATCGAATACTTCAACCTCTTGGATGTTTTGGAGAGGCATCTCGTCTCTCTTACCAATCCCACCACTTCTTTGGCAACTATCACAACTTTGTGCATGGGCATTTGCGTCTTTGAAAATAGTAGGCCAATAAAATCCTGACTGGAGGACTTTAGTGGCCGTTCTTGCCCCATTGTAGTGTCCGCCGTAAGGCGAGTTGTGACAATGCCAAAGAATGCTTTGCGCTTCATCGCCAGTAACACACCTCCTCAAAAGGTTATCACCACCCAATTTAAACAAGTATGGGTCATCCCATACGTAGTACTTAGTATCCGAGAGAAATTTCCTTTCTTGGTTCGAAGTTAGGTCGGGAGGCACCAAACCACTAGCCTTATGGTTCGCAAAGTCCGCAAACCACGGCCTAACTTGAACTTTGAAAAGTTTTTCATCAGGAAACTCTTCCCGTATTTCCTTCTCGGAAGCGGTAACCTCCACATTAACTAAGCGAGATAAATGATCCGCCACCAAATTTTCCGATCCTCTCTTGTCTTTGATTTCAACATCAAATTCTTGCAACAAGAGGATCCAACGGATGAGCCTTTGGTTCGAGTCCGGTTTGGTGAGCAAATATTTAATCGCCGAGTGGTCGGTATACACTATGACCTTGGAACCAATAAGATAGGACGTAAACTTTTCAAGCGCATACACTATCACAAGTAATTCTTTTTCAGTGGTGGCATAGTTAACTTAAGCCCCATTAAGAACTTTACTTGCGTAGTGTATCACATGAAATTTTTTCTCTTTTCTTTGGCCTAATGCCGCTCCAATTGCATAGTCGCTTGCATCACACATGAGCTCAAAATTTAAATTCCAATTTGGAGCGACTATAATTGGAGCGGTAACCAATTTTTCCTTTAAAATTTCAAAAGCTTGTAAACACTCATCAGTTAAAAGAAATACATGATCCTTAGCTAGCAAGTTACTCAAAGGCTTAGCTGCCTTTGAGAAGTCTTTGATAAAGTGCCGATAGAAACCGGCGTGCCCCAGAAAGCTTCGGACTCCCTTCAAATAAACCGGAGGAGGCAACTTTTCAATCACTTCAACTTTAGCATGATCAACTTCAAGCTCTATTGAAGATACTTTATGGCCAAGAACTATCCCCTCGGTCACCATGAAGTGGCACTTCTCCCAATTAAGAACAAGATTTGTCTTCACACATCTTTCAAGAACCGTTTCCAAGTTGTCCAAGCATAGACCAAAGGAACCACCAAATACGGAGAAGTCGTCCATAAAGACTTCCATTGTTTTCTCGATAAGGTCGGCAAAAATAGCTTGCACACATCTTTGGAAAGTCGTCGGTGCATTGCACAACCCAAAGGGCATTTTACGGTATGCGAAAATTCCAAAAGGACATGTGAAAGCCGTCTTTTCATGATCGGCCGGGTCAACCTCAATTTGGTTATACCCGGAATAGCCATCTAAGAAACAATAGTATTGTTGCCCAGAAAGTCTTTCTAGCATTTGATCCATGAACGGGAGTGGAAAGTGATATTTTCGAGTTGCGGTATTCAACCGCCTATAATCAATGCACATACGCCACCTCGTTGCCACTTTTGTCGGGATCAACTCATCCTTTTCATTTCGAATCACGGCAATGCCACCTTTCTTCGGAACCACATGTACATGATTAACCCATGGGCTATCCGAAATCGGGTAAATCATTCCCGCATCCAACAACTTAACAACCTCCTTTCTAACAACTTCCTTCATAGTAGGATTTAAGCGGCATTGCGGTTGAGCTACCGGCTTAAAGTCCTCTTCCATTAAGATCTTGTGCATGCAATAGGAAGGACTAATTCCTTTGAGATCGGAAAGAGTCCAACCCATGGCATCTTGCTTCTTTTTCAAAACATTGGTCAAACGGGCTTCTTCATTCTTTGACAAAAGATTGCTTATGATAACCGGCTTTGCTTCGGTCTCGTCGAGGAATGCGTACTTCAAATTAGAAGGTAACATTTTCAATTCAATCGATGATTTTTCTTCATTAACCTCCTTCTTCAATACTTCCTCCTCAACTTCCCACAGATGTAACTCTTTTAGACTATCAAGTTCCCTTAGGCATTCATCAAGAGCTTGCTCTTCTTCAACTGTGAAAACTTCAAAGGAGTCATCAAGAGCTAACTCCATAGGAGATATCTCATGAACATGTTTAGAAACTTCAAAAGTTGCTTCTTCGATCACATCAATGCGAAAGCTATCACGCCTATCCTTTGAATGCTTCATGGCTTCGAATAGATCAAAAGTAACTTCTTCATTTTGGACCCTTACTTTCATCAAACCGTCGTCAACGTCAATCATCTTGCGTGCGGTTTTCATGAACGGCCGGCCAAGAATAAGCGGAGCATCGTCATCTTCTTCCATATCAATCACAATGAAATCAACCGGGAAGAAGAATTTGTCAACTTTGACCAATACATCTTGGGCTAACCCATGAGGATGGGTAGTTGACTTATCGGCCAATTGCAAAGTCATCCGGATGGCCTTCATTTCAATGTTGCCAAGCCTCTTCACAATAGACAATGGTATTAGATTAATGCTTGACCCCAAATCAATTAGCCCTTTTCCGACATAGAAATCACCAATTGTAACCGGCAAAGTAACTCGTCCCGGGTCAACCTCTTTTCTCGGAAGCGTCCGTTGAATGATTGCACTACAACTAGCATCTAGGACAATTGTCTCCGGTTCCGTGTACCTCCGCTTGTTAGTAAGTATGTCTTTCATGAATTTAGCATACTTAGGCATTTCCTCCAATGCTTCGGCAAACGGAATGTTCACTTGAAGTTGTTTGAATGTATCCATGAACCGGGCGTAATGCCGTTCATTCTCCCTCTTAGATGGAGCATGAGGATACGGAAGGTTTTGGATTGGAGTAGCGCCCACTACCTCCTTTCCTTTAGAAACTCTAGAATTCCTCTCTCTTTTCTTTTTTACTCCCTCCACCTTCACTTCATCACTCTTATTTTTTTCAACTTCCACACTTTCTTTATTTTCTACTTCACCATTTTTTTCATTCTTTTCAACTTCTTCCTCACTCCACTCCCCAACTTCACCATCAATGCTATCCTCTATTTTTTTCTCCTCATCTTTTTTCTCATCCTCTCTTTTTTCACTCTCATCTCTTTTTTTACTCTCACTAATCAACTCCCTTCCACTTCTCGTCGTTATCGCTTTACAATGCTCTTTTGGATTCGTTTGCATGTTCGCCGAAAAAGATGGTCCGGGTTGTTGTTCCGCTAGTTGTTTAGCAAGTTGACCGACTTGAGTTTCGAGATTTTTGATTGCCGCATCATTGCTCTTTTGATTAGCCATCGACAATTGCATAAATTGTGTCAATGTCTCTTCTAACTTTGAAGTCACGACCGGCGGTTGTTGAGGTTGGTAAGGATTTTGACGGCTAGAAGTACCACCCCCATAACCTTGGTTATGGTGATAGTTAGCCCTTGGTTGGAACCCTTGATTCCCTTGAAAGTGTTGTTGTTGATTTTGAGGATGTTGTTGATACGGTTGTTGTTGTTGTTGCCTCGGTTGGTAGTCTCGTTGATTCGCCATGTAATTCACCTCTTCGAACCCGGGAGGTGAACAAAACCCAGTGTCATGATCACCCTTGCAAAGCTCACAACAAGCTATTTGTTTAGCTTTTTAAGGCTCTCTCAACTCTTTTATTTGTTGAGTTAAGAGTTCAACTTGTTGTGAAATAAGCTTATTTTGGGCAAGAATACCATCATTTGTCCCAAGTTCAAGCACTCCCGGTTTCTTCAAAGTGTTGCCTCTACTTTGACTTTGGAGGTCATTTAGAGCCATACGGTTAATGATATCAGTAGCTTCATCGACGCTTTTAGACAACAAAGAACCACCCGAGGTAGCATCCAACAAAGTCTTGCAATTAGGTTGAAGGCCATTCTTGAAAATGTGGATTTGCATCAATTCGTCAAAACCATGCCCTTTGCACTTTCGAAGCATGGATTTAAATCTCTCCCATGCCTCATTCAATGATTCGTTGGCTCCTTGCGAAAACAAGGAGATAGCCGTTTTGGATTCCATGAACCGGTTGTGGGAGAAAAATCTTTCAATGAACTTCTCTTCCAACACGTTCCAATCCGTCATGACTGCAGCTGTTTGATCCAAGTACCAATCTTTGGCTTTGCCGAGCAAAGCATGAGGAAATAGTCTTTTGAACAACGGTAGCTCTTGAGCTTGATCAACTCCGGCTGCCAATGCTATCTCGTAAAATTTGGTGAGAAAAGCAAAGGGCTCTTCATGGTCCATTCCGGTGAATGGACTTCCGTATAGCAAGTTAAGAGTTCCCGTCTTCATCTCGGCTTGCCTTCCCTGGTGGTTGGCAAACTGAGTTGTATTCCTCGGACTGTTGACACATGGTGTGGAAGCGGGCAGTGGTGGTGGTGGATCCATGATAGGTGTGAAAGGTGGTGGGTGTGTTGTAGAAGAACCTTCTCCTTGTTCTTGTTGTTGTCTAGCTTGTTGCCTCCTTCGTCTCGTTCTGCTATTCAGTCTCCTTACGGTTCTTTCGATCTCGGGATCAAAAAGAAGTTGGTCCTCAGGAACCTGCCCTCGCATAAAACGAAAGTTGCACACTAAACCAAACAAATTAACAAGCACAAGTCAAAAATTCAGAAGTTACAAATTTAGCAACTATTGCGATGCTCGCAATATCATTTCATAATCCCCGGCAACGGCGCCATTTTGTTGGTACAGGGTTAGAGTATCAGGATTTGTTATCGTCTCCACAGGGATTATGTGATATTGCCGCCGTTCGACAGTTGTTAAGTTCTTAACTTATAGTAATAAGGGGGTTTTAGTTTTCGGTTACGGTAGCTTGCATAAAAAGTAAGAAATCACGGTAAAAGTTGTGGTTTTACGATTTGAGAAAGATTGTCAAAGTTAGGGTTCGACGATCACTTTGCATGCATATGTTCGATCAAACAAAACTCATAAACTCCATTAGATGATAAACACATTCACAAAGTCCTCCCAATGTGTTTATTTCTAACACACATTGTGGTTTTTCCCATTTTGATCCATTGTTGATTTCTCACACAATCTATCAAAATGATAACTTTTAGGTTTAACTTTTTTAGTGAACAAACTCATTCAATACTATCTCTAGCTAAAGAACAAGGATGGATGGAAACCTAGGTCAAGAGTTGGAAAACACCTTTCAGTCATAAACCAACACAAAGAGTTATCAATAAAACAAGGTTTTCACCATACATTCATCATCAAAGAGTTTACAAATGAATATCAACCCATATACATACAAAGCTTATGATCATCTACATCTAACCTTGACAAAATGAAAGACTTAGCTACTCATTTTCATGGTAGCTTGTACAACAAGTTTCGGACGAAGGTTGATCAACATCTGAGTCGAAGAATCGAGATTGGATGGGAATCCACCTTCTTTTTGTAAAATATTGTCAAGAGAAGAAGAAGAATGAGAAAATGGGGTTTCTAGGGCACACAAATCACCTCTAAGCCAAAAACAAGTAAAAAGATGATCCCAAGAAAAAATGAAGATAAAGATGTTGTTCCGAAAAGTAGCCCCTGCTACTTATAATATTGGTTACTGAGTTGTCATGCTCGCTAGGCGAGCAGAAAGGTTCACCTAGTGAGCCCCAAAATAAGTCCAGAATAGCCTGCGTCTAGAGGAATCATCCCAGAAAAGTTTGCATATGTTCGCTAGGCGAACAATCCTTCGCTAGGCGAAGCCCTCGCTTCTCACATTCGCTCCAGCGAGTTTTGATGTATTTGCTACTGGAATTGCTCGCTACCTGCTTGCTGGATGCTCGCCTAGCGAATACTTAGCTGCTTCCCTTGCCACAGCGAGTTTTGATGGTTTTGCTACTGGAATTGTTCGCTGGATGCTCGCCTAGTGAGTAATTGATCTTTTTGGTTCTGTCCAAGTCTGGGAGTGTTCGCTGGCATCTCGCTGAGTGCTCGCCTAGCGAGCACTTTGCTACCTCACTCGCCTGGCGAGCTTGCTAATGTTTGCTTTCTTTCTTGGTTCCTTTGCCATCTTTCTTGTGCCTTCGTTTTCTACTCTTTCATGCCTAATTCCTGCACAATAACACACAAATTAAAGGTACCAAGATCATTTCCATAGTATTGCAAATCAACAAAAGCAAGGGCGGTTTCGAACACTTTTTCGACAAAAAGGAGTGAAAGATGCCTACATTTGGTAGCTCAAATAAGCAAACTTGGGCATCTAACACTCCCCACCATAGGATTGATTCCCTCTTGGAATTGGAGTACACCAAAATTGCTACCATCACCATAAGTAACACTTCATTAATCCCCCATAATAGGAGATAGCTACTCGCAGTCGATCCATCACCATAGGGTCAAGGCTCACCAAAACTGGATCGTATCCCGTACACCATGATGCATGACTCTCAAATAACATGCATTAACACAACAAGGTTCACCAAAGGGATCCCCATACATATCTCATCATTTAGGCATCACATAATTCATTTTGCAATAATCAATTCATGTTACCACGTCAATAATATCAACAAAAAAAGCAACTCATCAATGCCTTAACATCATTATCATAACAACATCGACATAACAACATCTCAATTGTCATTAACATCATATGCAACAACATCTCATCCAACAACACATCAACAACAATCAATACAAATTTAAAAGCTTTATTCAATGTACTTAACACCGACTCGACATGCATGTGGTACCAAATATGAACACCCAGGTTCATTTCACTCCATGCTCCCCACCATAAGATTGATTCCCTCTTTGAACTAGAGTACACCAAAATCGCTATCATCACCATAAGTAACACTTTAGTAATCCCCCATAATAAGAGATAGCTACTTGTAGCTGATCCATCACTATAGGATCAAGGCTCACAAAAATTGGACCGTAGCCTGTGCTCCATGATGCTTGACTCTCAAATAACATGCATTAACACAACAAGGTTCACCAAAGGGATCCCCATACACATCTCATCATTTATGCATCACATCATTCATCATGCAATAATAAATTCATGTTACCACATCAATAATATCAACAAAAAAAAGAAACTCATCAACACCTTAACATCATTATCATAACAACATCGACATAACAACATCATTATAACACCACAATATTACAACATTGCAATGATTCATTAACAAAACATATAAACCAATACATTTATCAACATAGTAGGCATGTTAATAATATTCAAACATCTCAAAAATCACTACCATTTATAGCTCTGAGCATTGGCTTTATAATGCTTCAAACGACATCAAAATCGGGCTTATGAAATGAACGTTATGACCAAAATCGTCAAACAATGCAAAACAACATTCTGGCAATTATGTGGTGACACATAACATCCATAGGTCGGTACATAACATCTATAGGTAAACACATGACATTTATAGGTCCGTACATATACTACATTTTCAAAGCCTGTACGTTTTGTCCTATGGGCTGACTACATGTGTCGACCTATGATCTGCACAGGTCAGCATATGACCTTCATAGGTCGGCACATACTACAATATTTTCAAAAAAATCAGTTTTTAAACCATCCAAACACTCCCTCGTGTGCCAGAAACTTAGGCTACAAAAGTCCATTAAATAAAATCCAATTTCTCATGGTTAATGCTTCCTAATTCATTATCTACTCCATAATTTTCATGAATCAATATCATATTACAACACATCATCATGCCCATCATCTATAATTCACCCAATAACACAAATCAAGATTAAAACCTTCAAACATCAATCAATGACATAACATCATCAACAATATCAAACAAACATATGTATACATATGATACATGGACTTCACATCAAATTCATCATACAATCAACAATTATAACATGGAAACAAAAATTTAGATCTAGAACACTCAACCCTAAGGAGGTTAAGGGTTCCTCTATTATACCCTTCTACCATACCTTTTACTATTGGAACAAGTTCCCACCCTTACATGAATTCTTTGCAAAATTATGAAGTGAAACCTGCACCCCCTTCCTATAGATCACCCTTATACTCTTTCCCTAGCCTTCCTTCTTTTTTCTCCAAAGTTCTACGTACGATGCAATTCTGATTCCTTTTTCCCAATTCCCTTTTTTTTCTAGTAACCTTCTTTCTCCCAATACACTTTCCCTATTCTACTCTCAACTTAACCTTGTAATTACCATATTTCCCTTAAAATCTCTACACACTCTCTTTTTCTTATTATTTAATTAAATAATAAATTAAATCATTATTTTAATTATCTAAAATACTCTAAATTATTCCAGATTAATCCTATGACCACAACCCCTTAAATATTCTTCCATCTCAAGGACACATACCCCACCAACACATAACAACAAAATAATCATAAAAATACACAATTAAATCAAATGACTTATATAAAATAAATTACTAAAATTAGGGTGTTACAACTCTCCCCCATTTAAAGAATTTTTTCCCTTGAAAATTTCCTCAAGTGAACAGATTCGAATTCGTATCCTTCATCTGGCTCTTCAAGCTCCCAAGTTATGTTTACACCAGCTCGTCATCCCCATACTACCTTCACCAAGGCAAATTCCTTACCATGCAATTGCTTCAGTTTTCGATCCTCTATCCGTATGGGCGATGTCTCCACGGTCAGGTTCTCTTTCACTTGTATATCGTCCACTTGGATCACATGAGACGGATCCGAAATGTATCTACTCAACTGAGACACATGAAATACATCAAGAAGATTAACAAGTGACAGTGGCAAGATAATCTGATAGGCCACCTCTCATATCCTCTGCAAGATCTGGTAAGGACCAACAAAACGTGGCGTGATATTTCGAGACTTCAAAGCTCAACCAACACCGGTTACTAGGGTAATCCTAAAAAACACATGGTCCCCCTCTTGGAACTCAAGTGCCTTTCTCCTCTTATCATGGTAACTCTTATGACAACTCTACGAAGCATTCATCTTTTCTTGTATCAACTTGATCTTATCAGATGTTTGTTGCACAATCTTTGGCCCAATTACCAAACTCTCACCAGATTCGTACCAACACATGGGTGTCATACACTTCCTACCATACAACACCTCAAACAGGGCTATCCCAATACTCGAATGGAAACTATTATTGTAAGTGAACTCAATCAACGACAAGTAGCTATCCAAGCACTTCCTTGTTCTAGCATACAAGCCTTCAACAGATCCTCCAAGGATTGATAGTCCTCTCCATTTTCTCATCAGTCTATGGGTGATAAGCGTAACTTAACTTCCGTTTAGTACCCAAGAATTCTTGCAAACTTTTCCAAAACCTTGACGTGAACCTCAGATCTCTATCTGATATAATACTCAAAGGTATACCATGCAGCGCCACAAAGTCCATATAAGTGTTATCCCATTTCTACTCTGAATATTTAGCGGTTGCATCAAACCTAATGGCTTCTGATGTTCAACCTTCGACTTCTGGAAAGTCAAACACGAATACACAAACTCAACAACATCTTCTTTCATTCCTGGCCACCAAAACAACCTCTTTAAATCTTGATACATCTTTGTAGCACCAGGATGAATACTCAATCCACTTTTGTGACCCTCCTCGATAATACTCTTCTTAAGCTCGGGTACATTAGGAATACAAACTTTATCTCTGGACCTCATCTCACCATTCTCATTGACTCGGAAATCACCTTTGTTACCATGGTTGATTAACGTGAGACAATCTATTAAACTCAAATCAGATCCCTGACCCTCTTTGATCTCTTCAAAGATACCACTCGTCAACTTCAACATACTCAACTTCACACTATTAGTAGTTTCTTCACACACTAAACTCATATCTCTGAATTTCTCAATCAGTTCTAACACTCGAACCATAAACATCGATATGTGTAAAGACTTCCTACTCATCGAATCAACTACAATATTAGCTTTACACGGATGGTAACTCAAATCAAAATCCTAATCCTTCATAAGTTCAATCCATCTCCTTAACCTCATATTCAACTCTTTTAATCAAACAAATATTTCAAACTCTTGTGATCACTGAATACTTCAAATCTGGATCCAATCAGGTAGTGCCTCCAAATCTTTAACACAAAAACCACTACTTCCAGCTCAAGATCAAGCGTAGGATAATTCCTTTTATAAACTATCAACTGCCTCGAGGCATAAACCACAACATGTCCATTCTGCATCAACATACCTCCCAAACACATCTTTGAAGCATCTCGATATACAACAAAAGGCTCACTTGGATTCAGAAAACTCAAAACTGGAGCAGGCGTCAACTTCTTCTTGAGTTCTTGGAAACTCTCTTCACAATGCACATCCCAAACACAGGCTTGACCCTTTCGAGTCAACTCGGTTAACGGGAATGCTAACTTTGAAAAACCTTCAATGAACTTCCTGTAGTAACCATCTAATCCAAAAACTTCTAATCTCAGTGACAAAATTCAAAATCTCCCATGGTAACATAATATTTATATTCCATGGATCCACAACTATACCACCATTAGAATCACATGACCAAAGAAACTCACTCCTCTTAACCAGAACTCACACTTGGAAAACTTTGCGTGCAACTGGTTCTCTTTCAATGTCTTTAATATAATTCTCATATGTTCCACACACAGCCTCATACTAATGTCATTCTTCTTCAACAATAACACCGACACACCCCACGATGATATACTCAGACGAACAAACTTCTTCTTAAGCCGATCTTCAAGTTGCTTTTTTAATTCACCAAACTCTGAAGCAGGCATCCTATAAGAAGCCATCGACACCAAACTAGTACCAGGTACTAAATATATAGAAAACTCCACTTCACTCTCTGGAGGAAAATCACTGATGTCTTCAGGAAACACTTTTGGAAATTCACACACTGTAGGAAGATCAGGAACTACTCCCTTGCCCCTGGCTTCCAACGAAGCTAACATCACAAACACTTGTGCCTCATCCTTCACAGACTCACTCACTTGCTTAGCTAATACAAACATCAACTTTTCACCTCCATTGAACTCAGACTCACGCTCTAATGGCAAGTCACATATATCTTCAGAAAAACATCAAGAATTACACACCACTAGCATAATACTAGCCGTCACATTGCTCTTTACTCTCTGAGAAGCAAACATCAACAATACCTGATTGTTTTCCCTAAAGACATCCCAACTTGACCGGAAGACAGGAATCTTGAATCCACAATATCTCAGTGTTAGGAACAACACAATTTCGACATTTCCTGGGCTCTTGCAATCAACGACACACTGCACCAACTTATCAAAACAATTGGTAAACACTTGGTTTAACTCCAACCAATTCATTCCAACATTGTTTCAACAAATATAAACCGTGCACACCCTTAGGGAACACGTCAGGATACTCAACACACCACTGGCTCGTCTCTAGCCAAAACATTTCCTTCCCCCTCACAAGGAAGCGGCCAATGAGAACACTTGATTGTCTTCCTTCAAGGATCACACCATTTTCTAACCAATACCATCCTTGAATCTGACCTCTCTTCGGGTTCAGGAAAAGCACAAAATTTTCAAAACAGTTGAACTAGCCAACACTGCACTCTTGCATGCAGCAACATGATATCCAAGCTCTCTACAGTTGGAAAACCTAAGAGAAGCAGACACTTCTCCCTCACTTGTTTCATTCCCAACCTGCAAATGGAAAACAAAATAGGCATTGATAGTGTTTTTCACACACATGTCGCATACTAGGGAACAACCATAGTTAAACAACCTAGTCGAACGGGCCAACCTGCTCTGATACCACTTATGTAACACCCTTCTAAACCCCAAATACAATTATCGTATAATTCAATTAAAATCACAACCACAAGGGTGTCACACACATAAAAAACAAATCCTGCTCCATAACACAGTTTATAAAACATCACATAAACTTGTCATTGCATGCTCACCTTCACTTAGGTTATTATCGTAGCAGAATCATTATAAAATAAATTAAACATATTAATTGCAACTCAAGGCATATAGTCTCCAAACTCCAACTTTCATAACGCCACAAAAGAGTTATAATTTCAACTCATCATAATATCAAATCTCATCAATCATAAATAACGACTTCAACAAAACAAAAAGAGTGAAAACGGACGTCCCCGACTCGATGTTACATTAACTAGAGCAAAACCCTACTAAAGAAAAATGATAAAACTATGGGAAGCCGCTCCAAGAGCTACCTTCCACTTACTCCAGCTATGCTACTCCGGAGTGTTTGCACGATGCCATGTAAAGGAAACATTCAAACAGAAGAGGTGATAATTCATTTCAATAATAAATGGTATAACATGAAGAATAAAGTACAACATATGCATAATCATGCACAACAACTTATCAAATTCTCACACCCAATTCATCATCAACATCATACACGACAACATCCCAATTATCATCAACATCATACCGCAACCACATCTCAATTATCATTAACATCATATGCAATAACGTCTCAATTATCATTAATATCATATGCAACAACATCTCATCCAACAACACATCAACAACAATCGATACAAATGATACACTTATGTAATATACTCAACAACGACTCGACATACATGTGGTACCAAAGGATGAAACTCCAGTTAGGGATCACCGGGGAAGATGACCAGAGTAATCTCAGGTCATCTGAGTTTGCATCCACGTTGTCTATTTGAAATGTTTTGATTGTTGTATATCGTGTTTTATTTTTGCTAATTTCCATTGTGCGCCCTAGCATGAGGATTGTTGGATCTACCACGTCAATTAATGAGGCAAATCTAACGCTCCGTGTTTTTTCTGATTTTATTTCTTTTTATTTTTTTGTTTTAAATTACATTTTCTTTTAAAATTCATAGTAAATTCATTTTTCATCCAAAAAATCCCAAAATAATTTCTAAATTCTTTATTTTTTATTTTTATTCATCTGATTTTTATTTTTCCATTATTTATTTTCTTGATTTTCTATTTTATTGAATTTTCTCTTTTCTCCTTTGTTTTAATTGGTTTTAAAATACTTTTAGGCATTTAAAATTTCAGAAAAAATTATTTAATATTTGTTACTTTATTTCCAACCTTCCATAATTTTCTTGGCCATTTATTTGGTGTTTTGAAGGACTTTATGGATTTTCTCTTTTATTTCCCTTTTAAAATTCATTTTAAAAATGTTTTTGATGTATTTTATTTTATTTTATTGCATTTTATATTTGTTTGACCTTTGTTGACTTCTGTTGGCCTTAAATCTTAGTTGATTTGATCATAAATCTCATCAAACTCAATAGATCTTGGGTGTTGATGGGGTGAAAACCCTAATCTACCAAGATGGATTATTGATTTTGATGATGAAATGATCAAGCCTTTGATCCAATTTGGGTTTGTTTCTTCTTGTTTTCTTCTTCTTCTTCATCCCATCTTCTTCCTTATTACCCTCTTGATCAATGAGATGGTTTGTGTCCATCTTGTTTATGATGTGTGGATTGGTGTTTGATGAACTTTCATCATTTCAAATCTACCTCTTAATTGATCATGGATCATTTAAGGTACTCTGGATTGATGCATAAGTATGTCATAAGTATCATGAAGTATGGATTGATGTAATGGACCACTCTCTTAACCTTTGTGCTTGATCAATCATCTTTTCTTTTTGTGTGGCATAACATTAGGAGAATGATTTACATATCATTTTTCTAGCATGTATTGACACAAAAATTATTATTGACCAACCTCAGATAGTTGTGACTTCTATATAAGTCCAATTATGATTGTTTAACATAGCGCTAAATTTGTCCCGAATCTAAAAGCAAGTCATTTTCATAAGTTCGATTGTAAGTCTCCTACTCCCTATGGTATTGTATAAAAAATATTGCTTCCTTTTTACCTAAGAGAGTTAGTGGCATACTTGTTGATTTTATCCAAGTTGGAGTCCTTCTCATGGTGATGTAAAGGTCCATATTTTCATACTTATGGGTGAATAGTTGAGTGTTCTCCAAAAAATGACAAATTATCTTTATATTTTTTATTACTAACACAATTTAATAATATTTTATTGCGTTAACTTTACTTTAATGTCATTTATCTTATGCTATTTACTTTATGCTTTTATTTTAGCATCTCATATCATATTTGCTCTTTGTCATCTTGGGCCTTTTTTTTATGTTTATGCTCTTTTTCCTTTGTCCATTTGGACTTATTTTTCTTTTAAAGACATTAATAAATGAAAACCCCCCTAAAAAATTGGTCCTCTTCATTCATGGGCTTGAGGTTACTATCATTGGCATTGTTGTGGAGTTATAGACTTAGAACTAGGATCTTGACCTTTGCTTTGGGAGTTTGTGATTTGAGACCTTGGGATTCATCTGATACCTTTGACTTTAGGCTTCTTTTGAAGACTTGACTTGGTTACTTTGGTTTCATCTGACACATGAATTATTCTTTGCTTATTCGGCTTGCTTGAGGCTTAATCCAAATGAGAGAATTCTTGCTTGACTTATGTCATAAAGCTTGCTATTTCTTGGTTAGATCCTTACTCCCTAGCTTTTACTTTATGTTCTAGGATACTCTCTACGTCTCCTCCCCTTCTTTAATTTTCAAAATCTTCTCCCTTTTTCAAAAACCTTCGTGTTTCAAACTTGAACCACTTTCTTAATAAAACCTTGACTTTTGTCAAGTGATTTTCAAAATATTTTATTAAATAAATGCTAATACATCTTAAGCATCTTCAAACAAATTTCAAAAGATTTAAAAAATATACATAACTCATTCAAACTATTTTGTTCCCTTTGTGCACTTTTTCTTTTAAAACTTTTTTCTCAAAGTTTAGACAGAGTCATTTCCATAGTTGAGATATAATTTTCTTATCCACATAGTATTAATGATAATTATTTTCCACCCAAGAAAACTAGTGGCATACTTGTTGATCTTTATCCAAGTTAGAGCCCTTCTCTGTGGTGATGCAAAATTCTCATACTTGTGGGTGACTAGTTGAGTGTTCTCCTTAAAATGACAAAATGTCTTTTCATTAAAAGTGAATCAAAACAAATATCTTTGTTATTTTTACCACGAACTACGAGGTTTCAATCCTCCATTTCCCTTTATTGGTACGCAAGCATGAGACTCAGGAAGTCTTGGCAAACATCAAAATTATAAGAAAACATTTCTTTTCTCATCTCCCTAATCTTTTGCAAACAACACCATTTTAAAGCCAAAATGCACAAATTTTCAAAGAGGTTCCTATAGAGTACTATAGATGTTTAGGATGCTAATATATTCCATTTGCATAACTAACCCCCAGACCTTTATCTCTTTTTACTATTTTTGTTTTAAAACTTCTTTGGATTTGGTTCATTCTTTTTCACATTCCTTTAGAAATAATAAAAGCGCGGTGACGACTTTTTCTTTATGAGTTAAGTTAATCAATAGCTTATTCTCAAAAAATTTACCGTTACAATCATCAACACCTTAACGTCATTATCATAACAACATCGAGATAACAACATCATTATCACACTACGGTATTACAACAATGTAACGATTCATTAAAAATTCATTATAGGAACATTCCAATTACAACTGTATCTGACTGTTTCCACACCCCTTTGAGACAACGTGTACAGCTTAACACAACATCCTCACAAACAAAGTGGCGAAGCGTGGCCTAACAAAAATTCAAGGTTATTTACTCTTTAAGAAAATATTATTCATCTCTCTTTATAGCGACAAAATTGTAAAACTACAAGGTTCAAAACAAACCTTGGCATTCCTCCAATCTAGTCGGCTAAAACTTATGATTAAGAGGAGCACATTTTCGAACAAAAATCACAAAGATAAGAAAGATAGTTGATGAAAATAAAAGCAAAATAACATTTAAAATCCAAGGAGAAAAACTCTTAAAAGGGAGGAGAGGAAGAGGCTATTCGAGGATGAAGATAATCCTCTAATCTAAAAGTATATGACCCAGAATGATCCTCTCCCTTGAAACAAACAATGGATGATGAAAATGTTCTACCTACTGCAGCGTGTTCTCGAAAGACTATGTAATTGCCCCAAGGCTCATAGAATCACATTATTTCAATTTTTGGGTCAGATAAGCATTTTCGGTGTGAAGGAACTCCATCTCCTTATGGGTGGATTCAAGAGACTTAGTCTTCCCATCCATCATTCTCACGAAATACATCACTCGGTTACCCGCAAGACCAGAAAAATTGAGTGGAGTTAGAACCTTCTTTTCCTCCTGCAAGAAGGTGTAAAGTTTCTGCAACTCCCTTAAATACATAACCTGCTGGGAAGTCAAGCTACCCACGCTCCTCTTCAACCTGCTCCTTCATCATGCACATGATCGGTCCAAAGAGCTTCGCAACAGGCGAATTCTCCTAGAGATAAAGCAACGAAAGTCCTCCTAGCAGAACATACCAAGTTATTCAACTCCTCCTTTAGATCATGAACCGCAATATTGGCAAAGAACACCCAATCATCACCAAAGGTTTAATCATGGCGATTGCGATATAGACTTGGACGATACCCAAGATCCATTCATAAACCTAGAAGAGCAGTCAAGTGAAAAGCATTTCGAGGAGGTTCTGACGAAAGATAAAAACCTATAGTAGTGTCATACGATTGTATCCCCTGCTTCAGAACTCAGACCCTTGTTTCATCCCACATTACATTTGCACGGAAACATGATGTCGCAATTGGGAAAATGACAGAGTCTCCACCAGCTTTTCCTCGTTCCTAAGGAACATGCAAATAATGATAAAACCTAATGACTAAGGGTGAAAGACTAGGTTTGGGAGTCAGTTAAATAAGGGGAAGGTGCTAGGCACCCCTTACCTCCATTATATTCAATGGGATCCTCCTATAATTCTAGGGCTAGTGTATGTTTCTAAGGTGTTTAGCTTGATTACTAATTAACTATTAATTATTTATTATATTTACCAAAGCATTTCATTAGAATTAATGGGGATACCCAAAAAGGTTTTTTTTATAACTGTACTCGCTAGAGTTTACAACTCTATGCCTACGTACCTTCGCATTAGGCGAAGGATCAGAGTATCGTACTTCTTCTTGAAAATGTTGGTTGATTTGTTGTTTTTATCCCTTGAAAATTCTCACGCCTCGGGGGTGGAAAAGTGATTTAGAAAATGTCTCAATACACTAGGGTAGAGATCTTACGATTTGAAGTGAGTTTGAATTGACTTTTATCCCTTTATCCCTTGCAAAAATATTGTTTTAATTTATTTAAGAAAATAAATTAGGAATCATAATTATGTGTTAGACATAACCCCTTATCCCGATTTTAATCATGATTTAACCTTTGATAACCCCTTAGTTTCATCCCAAAGTATATCACATGTCTTATCCTGTTTTAACTTGAAAATATCATTTAATTTAATTAAAAAAAATATATTAAATACGATATAATAATATAATACAAATTAAATTAAATTAAATATGATACAAAGGAATTAAATTGGATGTCATAAGATATATTCTTTATCCTTATTATGTCCCATTTTTATATCCCTTAATACCCTAAGTATTATCCGTGATTCTATCCCACAATTCATGATTTAATTAATCATAATATAAAGAATATAAATCCTTAATTAATTAAAATATTACTATTGTAATTAATTAACTAATTAAATAAATATCATTAATAAATAAAAATAACAAAAACCTAATTTTAATTGAATTAATCATAAATATCAAATGGATAAATTTTAATTAATAGTTAATTAAGTAATTAATTAACTAAAAATTAATAAAGCGAGGGGGGTGTATCTTGAACTGGGTTAGCAAATGGGCCATTAGGGTGGGGTGTAATTGGCAAGGGAGTTGGAGCCCAATAACTACCGAT
This sequence comes from Lathyrus oleraceus, assembly GCF_024323335.1. Taxonomy (NCBI): domain Eukaryota; kingdom Viridiplantae; phylum Streptophyta; class Magnoliopsida; order Fabales; family Fabaceae; genus Lathyrus; species Lathyrus oleraceus. The sequence continues at coordinate 232,594,030 of NC_066584.1, read as the reverse complement.
GCCCGACGCTTGGTGTAACACCCTTCTAAAATACCCCAAATATTTAATTACAACAGCAACATATAAATCAGAGTAATTATGCAGTTACGGGTGTCACACGAACACTTCACACCATTCATCAAGGTAGATTGTGATGCTCATTTATTTATCAAATAAAACGTTTGCATAGTACGCAAGCGGATAGAAATCAAATCAATCATGCGGAACATGTAACACATTACATGTAAAATTATTCAACAAGGTAAAACATCCCATCCCGATGTTACATCTATCAGAGCATGACCCACTAAGGAGACTACACTAGACTCCAAGCACTAGCTTCTACTCAATCACTGCTCGTTACCTGAAAAATAGTTGTAAGGGTGAGTTCCTCAATCAATATAATGAGCATTATAAAATATCATGTCATGTTAAGTAATTTAACACATTAATCACCCTAATCACATCACACATTCGGTAACGGCACATCAATTCAAATATCATACTCAATACCAATACAATTCATGCTCATACTCAATATCAACACAAACACACGTATAATATTGGAATACATCCATTCATATTATACGCCATACACATATTATGCAATGAGACTCCATGCATGCGGTACCGACTATTTGTGAACATATAGTTCACCTCACCGTCCAAATCCAGGCACGGCTACCAAGCCCACTAGTCCCACTCATTTGAGACTTAGTGACTCACTCACTAATTCCTCACCATGGGAATTAGCTACCACCCCAAGGGCCATGCTATGCACGCTAATTCACCTAGCATGCAAACATCAACAACAGTCCAAAATGACTAACTCACTAATTCCTCACCATGGGAATTAGCTACCACCATAAAGGCCACAATATGCATGCTAATCACCTAGCAATGCTAAAACATCAACCACAATTCAAGAATAGACATATGCTCACACTCTAAGCCATAAAACAGTCTATTCACAAATGCACACATAACTGATACATTCACAAGATCATGCATACCATCACACTTCATCAATATTTTATCACATAAGCATATCAGATCATGCCAAGGAACAACCACAGTATTAGCACACTCTACTAATACCTATACTACTCAAAACAACGGGAAATGATCCCTAATATATCGTACATCAGCTAAATCACATTACTCAGCTGAACAACCAAAAACTGCACAACAATAGCACAGAAAAATCACAATCCTGCCCATACGCGTACTGCCTAGTCCCATACGCGTATGGCCCATTTCTCAGCCAAATCCCATACGCGTAACACCATCTCATACGCGTATGCTACGCGTATTACTTCCCCATACGCGTACCAACAGAGACCAAACTACGTTCAAAACATCATCTTCCTCATCCATACGCGTAATGCCTAGTGCCATACGCGTACCAGACCATCTCATACGCGTATTGCCTAGTGCCATACGCGTATGACCAGAAACCAGATTTCCAGATCTGCAATGGGTTTTCTCTGCTACGAGATTCCCCCAATTCCAACCTTCCACAGTCCAATTTTACACAATAATCGTTCATATCATCTAACACGAATCATACCCTATTCGATTTCATAAATGCTAACATTTTACATCTAATTCCTACGAATTCCCTTCAATTATAATCCAATTTTCGTTCATCCAATATTTCACAATTTCATCATGCATCATTCTAATCAGGGACAAATCAATAGTCTATCACTACCCATTACATATTATCCCATAATACCCATTAATCGACGATAAACCCCCCTTACCTGAGTTAATCCGGCAAATCCTGCAGCTTCAAGCTCTTCCTCTCTCCAACCCTTGTTCTCTGGTTCTCTTTTGCCCTTTTTCCACTTTTCTGCCCCTTTTTCCTTTTCACGTGAAAAATAAACCTTTTTACTGAAGGGGACCTTTTCTAAATTCCAACTTTTATTCCAATAAAATAATAACCCAATAATAATAATTCCAATAATAATATTCCAATTATTTAATTAAATTAATAAATATATTATTAACTTAAATTAAATAATTATCTTATTTTATCGGGGTGTTACAACTCTCCCCCACTAAAAGAGTTTTCGTCCTCGAAAACATACCTCAAGCGAATAACTCTGGATAGGACTCTTTCATCTGACTCTCAAGTTCCCAAGTCACATTGCCACCTGCTGGTCCTCCCCAAGCTACCTTTACCAAAGCAATCTCTTTACCCCGCAACTGCTTCAACTCTCGATCCTCAATCCTCATAGGTGATGTTTCAACAGTCAGGTTATCTCTCACCTGTACATCATCTACTTGGACCACATGCGACGGATCATGAATGTATCTCCTCAACTGAGACACATGAAAAACCTCATTCAAATTCGCAAGTGACGGCGGTAAAGCGATACGATAGGCTACCTCCCCTATCCTCTCCAAAATCCGATAAGGACCAATAAATCGAGGTGTCAACTTCTTCGACTTCAAAGCTCGACCAACCCCAGTTATCGGAGTAACACGAAGAAACACATGATCTCCCTCTTGAAACTCAAGTGACTTCCTCCTCTTGTCGTTGTAGCGGTGTATTCGTTGCTATATGATCTATCGATTAAATCATAAGCTAAGAGATACATGAAAAATTTCGAGTCGCCACCGCACTTTTATTTATCCAAAGGACTGGCTAAAAAGCGAACAAAAGCCTAAGAAGTTTTACACGTAGAAAACTAATAAAAAGATCAGAGAGTCTGGGTAAGGGGTAAATTACGCAATGGGAAGGTGTTAGGCACCCACTACGTCCTAGGTACTCCTAGGGAGCCCTTTTCACACTTGTTGTAAAATATTGTTATTTGTTATGACATAAACATTGTGCAAACATGATTGGGATGATGAGAAAAGAATATACATTTTTATTATTATTGGGTATTGGGTTCGAACGGATGAACCCGTTGCCTACGTACCTTCCATCAAAGGTAAGGATCAGAACGCCGTAGTTCGGCTAAAAGATTTCCAAAAGTGGGTTAGGTTCAATTTTAAACACAAACCCCAGGTCTTACGTTATCCACGGGAGAAAACTCAACCTTATACAAACAACAACGTCCACCATGTGAGAACAGCTTCAACTGGCCAGAGAGGGGTTAACCCTATAATAGGCGAGGAAGGCTTACAATTCAATCACTAAAGACAGAAGGTGAGATTAACATCAACCACTAAGATAAATCAAACCTATAGCTCATGTATGAAAAGATTAATGGACAAAGCCAAAACAAGTGAATGAGTGGAGTTACTGATTATGATTATGAAAATGAAGTCAAAATATGATTAAGATCAATTCAAATAAGTATTATGAAATGAAGTTTGGAAAAGGTCAAGGACTTGAGTCCAGGTTTTTAGTTAGAAAAACATGAAGATGTTTGCACAACACTTATGTCAAAATTTAAAAGGTATAGTGTGAAAAGGTTCTAAGACGTAATGAATGATGAATGGATGAGGGATGGATAGTAAAACTTCTTAGAAGGTTCACTTCTTGGAATCATATAGCAGATGATTCAAGTGTGTCCTTTGGAATAGCAATTAATAATAACAAACAAACAAAGCAAAGGCGGATATCGGATGCCAATCAATGGTCTTATACCAATCTCCTAAAACAAAACGGGATATCAGAAGCCACTCAATGGTCTTACACTAATCTCCACAGGTAAAGAAATAAAAGCGGATACCGGATACCAATAGATGGATTTACACCAGTCTCCTAAAACAGAACAGGATATCAGATGCCACTCAATGGACTTACACCGATCTCCTCAAAAGAAAAACAAAGATGAAATATGGAAGTTAACTGCCAATCTATCTGGACTTAGGTTAACTCCACAGTATGCTCACAGGAAATCCAATGCCACATCACAGGGGCTTACAATGGATCCTCACATACAAGAACAAAAGCAACAATATGATCACAGGAATGCAAATGCCAACTTACAGGGACTTATAATTGCAACCTCTCATACGAACAGATGAACAAACTATGATCACAGGAAAGCAGATGCCAACTTACAGGGACTTACAACTGCAACCTCACATACAACATCAAACAGATCAAATTATGATCACAGGATAACAGATGCCAACCTACAGGGACTTATAACTGTATCCTCACATACACACAGATGAACAGAAGATATGAGTGACCAATGAGGTCTTACACTCTATCCTTCCATATCACAGGAGCAAATGCCAAAGCAATGGACTTACAATTGTCCTCAATGGGCAAACAACAATGATAGCATCACAAAACAGATGAGATGATCATGCATTAATGGCAATTGATGATGATGATAAATGCATAGCATACAGGCAAGCAAGTGCACATGAAGCAATCAATCAATCAATGAATAGCAAACAGCACACTCTATAGCCAAACAATGGGGGGCTCACACAAGAGGGTTGACTTTAAAAGTCCACTGTAATGGGTAAAGGTTGCTCTTAACCTGGCCATTGAGGGGCTCAGGTGAAGCAGATGAATAGGAGATGAGGAGTGTGCCTCATTGCTTCTATCTCAAATCAGAGAGAGCATCAAAGAAAGTGTGGGAGTTCAGAAAGTAGGAACTCTCTCCACATTATTGACTCGATTAGATCTTGGGTATTTATCTCATTGCTTCAACCAGGTACTGGGAGCAAAGAGAGGACACACTGAATAGTGGGGGATAGATTACTTATCCCTACCTTCCACCAATTGCCTTACTTGAAGGACTTTTCCTGCTTAGGACAAATATAAACAAACACAGGCATTGCCTCTTAAGGAGGACTTCAGACAGTTTGCCCGGTCAAATAACAGACCGGGTCTCCAGACTACATGAAGAAGAAGGGTTTATACCTCAAAGCAAATGCTATAAAGCAAAGCAAGCAATCAAGTTCAAAGAACTTAGGCAACTAAAGTACCTGCAAAAGTCAAACTTATTAGCAAACAAGTCAACAGTCAAAAGCAAAAGAAAATGAACCAATGGTCACACAGAAGGACCAATTGTGCAAGGCACAAAGACTCAAGCATATGAGTCACCTACAAAACAAGTGTTAGCACAATATAAACAATTCAAATCAAGCACATTGGAGTGATCCTTAAAGCATGGGTGCTCAACCTGAAACAACATCTCAATTGTAAGCTCAGGAGACCACTAGGACTAGCCTAGGGCCAAAGATGAAAGAAAAAGTCAAGGCAGCAAGCAATGTTCAATCAAAGTCAAATGCAATCATGTAGGAAGCAAACACAATTGGATTCAAACTTATATCATGCATCATGGTCATTTCATACACAAATGAATGCAAAGCATGGCAAGAGAAGCATACAAAAGTCAACAGCAAAGACTTCATTCAAAAGTCAACTCAAACAATCCCAAAATTATGAAATAAATCACACTCAATCCTAACATCTAACATGGTATACATGCAAAATTTCATGGCATTTGGATGAGAGGAAGGCAGTCAATGAAATTCATGAAGTCAAATCAAATTCAAGTAAGCATGGTGAAAGTCAACAAGCATAGGTCAACTTCAAAAAATCATATCAATTTGAAAACAGAAGAGAAATGAATGAAATTTACACCAATGCAAAGCTTGAGATGTCTCATTATCACATATGAAATTTCATGATCATACAATAAGGTTTGAGAATTTCATAAAGGATTTGGCAAGGTATAGCACAAAAAGTCAACAGATGACCACATATGGAAGAAAATTCTCAATCAAATGGAAAACAGCAAGATTAATTCCAAGAAAAATCATACATCAATTAGACATACAAGGGATCATTCATGCAAAATTTCAAGTGATTTGGATAAGGGGAAGCATGTGAACAAAAATCATACATTTGCATATCATTGGTGTGACACAAATTGTCACACCCTAATTCAAAAATTCATATCTATCAAACCACAAATGGGAAATCCACAAACTTTATATGGAAATGAAGATCAATGTGTCTAGTTTTACCACAAAAAATTTCAAAGGCAAAGGATGCAACATGAGTATTTCACAATTGAAATGGCAAAGGGTATCATTTATGCACACATGTGAAGAAATCAATTATCAATTAAAATTCAGCCAACCAAAAATTAATTAAAAATCATGATTAAATAATAGACATCTTTGTGATCATCATGCAAAAAAATCATAATTTTTGAGTGAAAATTGAATGAGAAATGAATTGTTTAAGTTGAGTGAATAATTGGAACAAGTATGAACAAGAGCATGGTCAAACAAGGTCAACAAATGGCATTGCTGTAATTTCTGTCTCACTAATCCAAACGGCTGTGTTTTGGAGGGCCAAACGAAATAACCTGATTGGTTGGCCCTCAATGTAACAGTACACACCACAGCAACAGCCAATCAAAAATCAAGTTGCTGGGCAACATAAACCCTAGGGTTTCAGCTATGGCAAGGCATTTGTTTCAGCTTCCAAAATACAAAAACAACCATCACACAACAGCAACATACATGTAATGTTCACATAACCACCATACAACAGCATGCAACACAATCCACATGGTTTTTTTAGGCATGTTCAAAACAGCAGCAGGGCAATCAACAGCTTTCAACATGGCATCATAGCAAGAACTTCAATATGCAGCCTCAACCAAAACAAACAACAGCACCAACATGGCATCGTGGAAAAATTCTGGGCATAGTTTATGGTTCAACCCAGCAGCATTGGTTTTAGCATCATGTTCATCATATCAAACAGAACAAACAACAGTAACAACATGTTTTCGAATTTGCAGCAAACATTTGGCAATATGTAGCAGCAGCATGTATCATGTATTCTCATGCTTCCAACACAAACAACAGCATGGTATAGGTAAATTCAATAGCAGACCAAAACAATGTAATAAAATAGCAGCCATCAACATTCTTCATAGCATAACAGCAAAACATGGACATGAAGATTTATGAACAGCTCAAACATAGCAGCAATATCATGCATTCATCAACCAGATTCATCATCAAAATCAATAGCACATGAACAACAGTATTAGCAAAAAAAAGCGTGGCCATGAAATATCATCAGTGAGCAATATTAATCAATCAGCAAAACGCACATAGACATGGGAAATCTGGTCAGGGAAAGTTTGGTATGAACACCAGGGCATTAGCAGCATCAATTCTATTGTTTATCATATAATCAAAACAAGCTCATCATCAACATGCAATCTCAACCAAAATTCAAAAGGCATGGCAGCATATGTTTATCAGCATTCATGTCAAGCAAAACACAAGTACAGGACAGCATATAAACAGCATAGCAGGCACACATTCATGACTCAAAATTGCAGCAGAATGGCAATAGCATAATGTGTTCATTAAGCATCTCAATCAGCACACCACAGCATGGACAATAAGCATGGGATCTCATATATTCATCATCAATTTGCAATGTGGTTAATAGCATAACAGCACTTTTTTCAAGCAGCATCATGACAGGTTTTAAGTACAAACACATAACAGCATGGCCTTGGTAGCAGCAGGCAAATCAATAGCATTCAACATGGCTCATGGGAATTTTCTAAGCATGTTCATAATGTTTTAACTGCAGCAGGCTTTAACAGCATTGTTAACATCATGTCATCAATCATCATATCAAATAGAACAAACAAGAGCAACAACATGTTTCAAAGTTGCAGCATGGTTTTAGCATGGCAGCAGTATTTCATCCTTCAGTTTCATCATCATGTAATTATCAAACCAGGTAATAATCAAGCATCCACAACAAACATTAAGGATGTGAATTTTTCTGGACATAGTAAGGTTTTATAACCAGCAGCATGGTTTCAGTACAGCAAAGAACCAGTTCATGTTTCATCCTCATCAAAACAAAATCGAGCAACAGCATATAAATGACATAACATTAGCACTTATGTAGCATCACAACAGCAACACACACAACAGCAGCCAACACATGAACTGGATTTTCTGGAAAAGATGGCTAGGGTTTATCATGTAACAGCATATCTTCATCATCATCATGCAACTCGAAAATTCAAAATGCCCAGAAATTAAATGTAAGCATATCAAAAGCATCAACAAACATCAAGCATGCGTATTCTAAACATATTTCTCATTGAATCAACAATATCCAAGCAAATCGATTGAAAACAACTTCAAGCATGAAAAATGAAATCTAGATTTTTCAGTCATAACACAACCATTTTACATGCTACAAGTTGCAATGGACTCAGTGATGTGTACTCTACCAGAAACATATCATGGATTGGAAAAAAGGGAGGGTCGAAAAACTTACTTGATTTGGAGAGATCAATGAAACAGTGCTGTTTTTGTGGCTTCGGTCCGGAACAGTTGTTCTTTTCAGCTTGCAATGGTGAATGACTAAGTTGCTCTAGCTCAACAACCTTTAGAAAATCTTCAGACCAAATCTGCCATGGCTGAGCTTTAATGAAAACAGAGTGGAGAATGAACTTCCAGTCGGGATTTAATGGTTCAAAAAGCCTCCAGGAGTTGGCTAGGTGATGAAGGGATCAAGGGTTGCTCGAACACTTTGAAGCTTTGAGCAAAAAAAAAAATCAAAATGGCCAAAATGCAAATGGGAGAGAATGTGTGTTTTTTGATCGTGGCTGCTGTTCTCTAGGGTTCAAATGGCCAGAAAAATGCCCTTATATGTGCTGTTTAACCTCTACTAATGACAAGCTAAACTTGCTTAAGCTTAATGAAGTAATTTGCCAAAAGTTGCTAAACTTGCATAAGTGTGAAATGGAGGTGTATTTGCTGAGAAATTGGGCTGCTACAGGCTGTACAGACTGTATGTTTGTGCTGTTTTTGGTTATACATGGAATGCTGCAGCATGTTATACTGGTTTTGCCTTATGTACTTCTATTTGCACCTTTTGCCAATTTTGAATTTTTATCCAAAATGATGATGGAATGATGGTATGGTGATGGTTTTAAGCTTTGAGCAAGTTTCAAATATGGTTTAAAACATTTCCCAATTGGCAAAATGATGAAAAAGTCCATAAATCAAAAAGTCAAAGTTTGGTCAAACTTTGAATTTTAAAGGAATTGGTCCAAAAATGCCATTTTGATTGGCAAGGTTTTAGGTCATGAAATTTATATTTTTGGAAAGAGGATGAAAAATGTGGTGTGTAGGAAAAAACCCCACCAAATTTGGCCTTATGGTTTGAGAGTTATGGCTTGTTGAAGTTCAAAAATTGGTGAAAATGATTTGATCATATCTTGACAACCACACATGGGATTTTGATGTTCTTGGACTTTTTGAAAATGGGAGAACAAGATCTTCAACTTTCATGTTGGGCAAAAATTCATTTGAAGCTTGTATCATGATGTAAGTTTAAGATCAAGAAGTTTCCATTTTTGGCAGTTGAAATTACAGGTCCACTTTCTATTTCTGGAAAATTTCTGATTTGCTTGATTTTCTTCCATGATGAGGTTGAACATGATATATGAGGCTTATACAAGCATGAATGAACTCCTTCAGATCAATTCTATCCATCAAATCCTGATTAAAACAACTGTTGACCAAGTTTGACTTTCTGTTGACTTTTTTAGGGTTTTGGACTGATTGAACTTCTTCTGATGATTTCCAAACCCTAATTCCTTGAGACCTTGACTTCAAATGATGTCTCAAGATGTGTGAACCTTTGATTAATAATCATGATGCCCAAATTCTGCAAGAATGGCCATCATCCATTGCTTTGACTGATCAATGACTGACTTTGACCTAATTGCTGATGATTGCTTCCACTGCAAGCAACAAGGTTAGACAGACAATATTTTTGTACTTTTTGTTAATAAACATGTGAAAGCAAAGATATACAAATGCAAAGTATGCTTGGTGATCAAGAAACAAACCCACAAGGCAATCTATCCACTAAGAGGAAAGCAAAGGCATGCAATGATCCTTGAGGTTATGATATGAATGATATGGGCCATGAGGGATCTTAGGGCCCAAAATTGGGGTCTTACAGATGCCCCTATTTAAGGTCATTCTAACCGGAGAAGTGAAGTTTAGAAATCTTCATCTCGACGCGGTAGAATGGACTTAAATAACAGTAATGAGACAAATTTTGGTCCCTAAGAGACCTCATGATGCAGATGTATGCATGCAAAGGAAACAAATTCTGTGGGGAATATGATTCACACAGAAGAAAAGACGATCCATCGGAGCAATACACTCACCAGGAACGGAGACTCTAACAAGACTCTATGGGGATAATAAAAGAAATGAGATGTGTGAACAATACACGACTCTAAACTGGGGAAAAACCAGACTGACATAACGTGAACAAGACACGACTCTGATTAAGGAAAACAGAAAACAGACAGGAGAACTCACTGGGGAGTGAAGGACTCACACTGGAAAAAGAATTCCAAAGGAAAATAAATCCATTGGAGAAACACAAACTGACTCCTGAGGAGAAGTAACGAAAAGTTCCACTGGGGAAGGCAACCAAGAAAATGAGATGTTACCAAGCATACGGGTAACAAACTCAGGAAAAATCTGACTCCACAGGGGGACCGAGGTCATAATAGGGAGCAGAAAGGAGGGAAACACCAAGGATACCGGTTACTGGGTATATAATAGGTGACCGACCAAAGCGTGAATTGGATTTCACTTCCAAAACACTCATCATCCTGAAGAGAGCAAAAAGCAAACTTGTTTAAAGGATGGACATTCAATTCCACAAGGGGAAAACGAATCTTACTCAATTGGGGACACAAACCCAAAGAGTGCATGAGATATAATATCCATTACCGGCAGACCGTGGACAAGATACTCGCATGAGATATATTATCTATTACCGTCAGAACGTAGATAATAAACTCGCATGGTAAGAAACACCAGAGATACCGGTTACTGGGTATATAATAGGTGATCCACCGAAAACGTGAATTGGTTTTCACTTCCCAGACACTCATCATCCAAAACACAAACTGGTTAAAGGATGGTTATTCGATTCTACAAAGAATACGAATCTTGCTCAGTTGGGGAAAATCAGCAAAGGATTCCAACCAAAGAGCGCATGAGATATATTATTCATTACCGGCAGACCGTGAATAATACACTCGAAAGGAAAAGACACCAGAGATACCGGTTACTGGGTATATAATAGGTGACTAACCAAAAAGAGAGACAATCGATACCAAGCATCCGGGTAAACGAAAGACAACTCAAAGGGATAAATTGCAAGCATCCGGCAATTATCCAACAACAAGAATATTCAACTCCACAAAGGGAAATAACGAATCTTACTCGACTGGGGAAACACAAAAGGCTTCGACCGAAGAGTGCATGAGACATATTATTCATTACCGGCAGACCGTGAATAATACACTCGCAAGGAAGATTATCCATAACCGGTTACTGGGTTAACAAAGGATAAATCGACCGAACAGAAAGGCATCGGGATACCAAATTAGGTATATAATGATAACCAATCAAAGAAGCAACAGACATTACCAACAAAAGGGTAAATGAAAGGCGAACTGCTGAGGATAAATTGCGAGCATCCGGCAATTATCGACAGAAGACTAACTGGGGATGCATTGGTATACAACCAATGATCCGGGGAACAAATCACTAGCATACGGTGAAAAGACCCACTGGGGATAAAATTGCTAGCATACGGCAATTATCCACAAAAGACTTGCTGAGTATATAAGTGCTGATCTGAGCAACTTACACAAGCAAAGGAAAATCAACATCAAAGACTTAGATGAAGATAACCACAAAATTAGGGTTTACATCTACCGAATACGGGGTAGAAGACCAACAACTCCGCGTGGGGATAGAACAAATCACAAATCCGCACGGGAAACCAAAACAGGGTTTATAACAAACCACAAACTGCTGAAGAGCAGGAAAATAGGATTTACAACTACCGAGTATGAGGTAGAAAACCAAAAACTCTGGCTGGAGAATAAAAGGTGTATAACCACAAATTCTGTCAAGAAAGCCAGGAAAGATAGGACTTACAACTACCGGTTACTGGGTAGAGGCCCAAAAACATTCCACTGGGGAAAAACCCACTGGGAAGCACAAGATATCTGACAAATAGCCGATTCGGGAATGATCCGAAAAGACAGACTGAATAAAGACACGTCCTAATGAGGATATAACTCAAATAGGAAAATCCATCCCAATATATGTGTTGGGAGGATACGGAAGAAACCGTCATCCACGAGGATATATCTCAGTGGGGAACTGCAGAAGAAAAGACAACATTTTCTGCTTACGGGGCTGACTCTATATGGAGAGATTTATAACACCCAAAATCTGCTTGGGGAGACCTGTAAAGAGATCTATATCACCATAGCAGGAGACAACAGACAAAAGGTACATGGCAAAAAATGCAACATGAATATCTGAATGTTTATGAATATGCATGAATATGCATGATTTATGTTTGATGAATGCTGACAAAACAGACAATTCTAACACAAACAGGTTCAGGAACCGAAACGTCTGGTATTATACTTCCAGGGGAAAAACCAGTTGGAGAGTCAATCTGCGAAGATCTACATGCTGTAAAGCAAAGATCTGCAAGCACTGCTGAAGAAGCAGAGAATCAGAGATATCAGTAAACAACCCAATCAGGGTACAGAAAGTCACAACGGGCAAAACAGCCACCAAGACATATCTGTAGGGGAACAAGAGAAATCTCAAAGTATATGCAGGGGATCCCAGTGTCAACTGAGAAACAAAAGGTGCATTGCACAAGCACAAACTGCTGTAGAAGCAACTCCACACAACTCCACTGGGGAACAACCCACTGAGGGAGGATGATATCATCCAAATAGAGTGTAACTGCATAAGCAATTCTATTGGGGAAAAACCGTCGGCTACTCTCTTGGGAACAAACCACTGAGGGAGGACAAATCAAACGAGTATATTCTGTAATAAACCACTCCACTTGGGGAGAATATACAGCAAATTGATCTCAACAAGTAGATTCTGCAATATAAGCCACTCTACTGGGGATCACAAACAGTCAGGACATCAGATCCGTTCACTGGAGGTAAAAGCCATCATCCAACCATACGGGGATTGAAGGGAGTAATCAACGGGCGAAACTGCCACAACAAACATTCTGCAGACTAAGCTGAGGAAAAGATGATTGCAATACTGGGATGTCAACCCAAACAACCACTCAGGAAAATAATCCTGCTCTGCTGGAGAGAATAACTCTGGTGGAGAGATAGCAACAATTCCACAGACGACTTCGCCGGGGAAAGGTAAAGTACCGGGTATCAAACCACTGACTTACCAAGTCTTCAAAAGAAAACAAACGTGCTGAGGAAACAGACAAATCCTACTGGCACACTGCACGGGGAAAAGTGGTAACAACTCCACTTGCAACCCTGGTGGGGATATTAATAACAGCTCTACTCGCAACTCCGAGGGGAGTACCAATCAATGCTATACTCATGACTGTGCTGAGGAGACAAATAAAGTCTGGGGATTTGACCCACTGGAGAAAGTGACGGGGCACCAAGATGACCAATCAACCGCCGAAACTTCTCAAGAAAACACCCATGCTGGGAAAACTGCTGCTGGAGAAAACGAAATCTTCAACAACAAATCACTTGCGACTATACTGGGGAACACCCCAACAACAACTTTGTTTGAGGAACAACCCAACAAAGATCTGAAGAAAGAAGATACCACCAAACCAGGAATATGAACGAATGTCTTACCTGTTGGAAATCATGCCACCCTCGGGAGAGCACTGAGATATTCTTGAGTATCCTTTCAATCTTGTGAATGTTCACTTTGTTTAAAACAAAAATTTTGAAAATTTGATTTGTTTAAACAATGACATTTTATCAATTTAAAACATGCAAAACATTTGTTGAATTGAAACAAATAAGAGTGCAAATAATTGGATAAAAAGCTCAAATTGATTTGATGGAATGGTAGCCTGCAAATGGCAAGACTCCATAGATCTGTACAAATTTGAAATCAGTGATATATATTGGAAGAGGGCTACATTGAACATAATGATCCTTTCTCTACCAATTTGAATCTCGATGTATCCGAAGCTTCAGTTGACGACGAATCGAGAATCTTCTGACGAAATGACGACTGATGAACCAGAAAGTCTTGTCAGGATGCAGTTACTTGCCAAATCCCTAATTTTTGCCTAGATTGCCCCAGGGTGAGGTACTCAATCTAGCGGGATGCAAATATTCTTTTTTCAAGTCTCTAATTTTTGCCTGGATTACCCTTGCGGGTTCTCCACCGAGACGCTCATTTTTGCCTAAGCCGCCCTTTCGGGTTTTCAACTTAGCGAGCTATTCTGTTTTTTTTTCTTATTTGCATATACTTTTTTTTTTTCAGGCAAAGTATCTCTTAACTGCATCTGAATTCACAGGACGAGTGAAATCCTCCCCATCCATTGTTGTAAGCATCAAAGCTCCGCCTGAAAAGGCTCTCTTAACAACATATGGACCCTCGTAGTTTGGAGTCCACTTGCCCCTGGAATCGGGCGCGAAAGACAAAACTTTCTTGAGCACAAGGTCACCTTCTCGGAACACACGAGGCTTGACCTTCTTGTCGAATGCTTTCTTCATTCTCTGCTGATATAACTGACCATGGCACATGGCAGTTAATCGCTTCTCTTCAATCAAATTCAACTGGTCATAACGACTCTGAATCCATTCAGCATCAGTCAACTTGGCTTCCATCAAGACTCGCATTGATGGGATCTCCACCTCTACTGGGAGAACGGCTTCCATGCCATAAACAAGAGAGAAAGGGTTGCCCCTGTTGAAGTGCGTACAGACGTACGATATCCATGCAAAGCAAATGGCAGCATCTCATGCCAATCTTTGTACGTGACAGTCATCTTCTGGATAATTCTCTTGATATTCTTGTTAGCAGCTTCAACAGCCCCATTCATCTTAGGTCTGTAAGGAGAGGAATTATGGTGTGCAATCTTAAATTCAGCGCACAACTCATCCATCATCTTGTTGTTCAGATTGGATCCATTATCAGTAATGATCCTCTCTGGCACACCATAACGGCAAATCAGCTGGTTCTTGATAAACTTCACAACCACCTGTCTGGTTACATTCGCGTACGACGCGGCTTCAACCCATTTGGTGAAGTAATCAATTGCTACGAGAATAAAACGATGTCCGTTGGACGCTTTCGGCTCAATCATGCCGATCATGTCGATTCCCCACATAGAGAAAGGCCATGGTGATGAAATCACATTCAGGAGTGTCGGAGGAATATGAATCTTATCCGCATAAATTTGACACTTGTGACATTTCTTCACATACTTGCAACAGTCAGACTCCATTGTCAGCCAATAGTAGCCTGCTCTCAACATTTTCTTAGCCATGGCATGTCCATTGGAATGAGTACCAAATGAACCCTCATGGACCTCAGTCATCAATAGGTTTGCTTCGTGTCTATCCACGCATCTGAGCAAAACCATATCAAAATTTCTCTTGTACAGCACTTCACCACTGAGGTAGAAACTGCCTGACAACCTTCTCAAAGTTTTCCTATCTTTCACAGATGCCCCAGGCGGGTAGACCTGGTTCTGGAGGAAATTCTTGATATCAAAATACCAAGGCTTGTCATCTTTCACGTCTTCAATTGCAAATATGTGAGCGGGTCTATCCAAGCGCATCACAGTAATATTGGGAACATCATTCCACCATCTGACAACTATCATGGAAGCAAGTAGCAAGGGCATCTGCCATCCGATTATCCTCTCGAGGAATATGATAAAATTCAACTTCTGTGAAGAAAGTTGAAATTCTCCTTGCATAATCTCTGTATGGATGAGACCTGGTTGATTTGTCTCCCATTCACCTTTGATCTGATTGACAACCAAAGCTGAATCACCATAGACATCAAGATACTTGATTCTTAAATCAATGCATTCTTCAAGTCCCATAATACAGGCTTCATACTCCGCCATATTATTCGTGCATTTGAAAGTTAGCCTTGCTGTAAATGGAATGTGCGATCCCTGGGGATTAACAATTACTGCCCCAATTCCATTTCCATATTGATTAACAGCGCCATCAAACACCATCGTCCATCTGGAACCAGGTTCTGGACCTTCATCAAGTGTAGGCTCATCGCAATCTTTCATCTTCAAATACAGAATTTCCTCGTCAGGGAAGTCATACTGAACAGACTGATGATCTTCAATTGGCTGGTGCGCTAGGTGGTCAGCCAAGATACTACCTTTGATAGCTTTCTGAGCTCGATACTCGATATCATACTCAGACAACAACATCTGCCAACGGGCAATCCTCCCAGTTAAAGCAGGCTTCTCGAAGATATACTTAATTGGATCCATTCTGGATATCAACCAAGTTGTATGATTAATCATGTACTGGCGCAAACGCTTAGCTGCCCAAGCTAAAGCACAGCACGTCTTCTCAAGCATAGAGTACCGAGACTCACAATCAGTAAACTTCTTACTGAGGTAGTAGATAGCAAACTCCTTCTTCCCTGATTCATCTTGTTGACCGAGTACACAACCCATCGAGTCTTCAAGAACTGTTAAGTACATAATCAGAGGTCTTCCTTCCACTGGCGGAGACAAAATCGGAGGTTCGGACAGATAATCTTTGATACTGTCGAAAGCTTTCTGGCAATCCTCGGTCCAATCATGAGACTGATCTTTCCGGAGGAGCTTGAATATCGGCGCACATGTGGCAGTCATGTGGGATATAAATCTGGAAATGTAGTTCAAGCGGCCAAGAAAACCTCGACTTGCTTCTCAGTTTTGGGTGCGGGCATCTCTTGTATTGCTTTGACCTTTGCAGGATCAACCTCAATACCTCTTTCACTTACCACAAAACCCAACAACTTTCCGGAACGGACTCCAAAAGTACATTTGTTCGGATTCAGACGAAGTTGGAACTTCCTCAAACGCTGAAAAAGCTTCAACAAATGCTCAATGCTCAACTTCCGTTCGGGACTTAGCAATCATATCATCAACATAGACTTCTATCTCCTTGTGCATCATATCATGAAACAAGGTAGTCATAGCTCGTTGATACGTGGCTCCGGCGTTCTTCAAACCGAAGGGCATCACTCGATAACAGAATGTTCCCCAAGGTGTGATGAATGTTGTCTTCTCCATATCCTCTGGTGCCATCTTGATTTGATTATATCCGGAAAATCCGTCCATAAAGGAAAAGACTTTGAATTTAGCTGTATTGTCTACCAACATGTCAATGTGTGGTAGAGGAAAATCATCTTTTGGGCTAGCTTTATTCAAATCTCTGTAATCAACGCACATACGGACTTTTCCGTCCTTCTTAGGAACAGGCACAATATTGGCCACCCATTGAGGATATGTCGAAGTCACCAGAAACCCCGCATCAATTTGCTTCTGAACTTCCTCTTTGATCTTCACTGCCATATCTGGATGAGTTCTTCTGAGCTTCTGCTTCACAGGCACGCACTCAGGCTTCAAAGGCAGGAAATGTTGCACAATATCTGTATCTAAACCCGGCATGTCTTCATAGGACCAAGCAAAGATATCTGAATATTCTCGTAGCAAGCTGATCAAATCTTCCTTAACAGACCCTTCAAGAAGTGCCCCAATCTTCACCAGGCGCTCACAATCTTCAGATCCCAAGTTGACTGTTTCCAAGTCTTCGAGATGCGGCTGAATGATCTTCTCTTCGTGCTCAAGGAGACGGGTGATCTCATCAGGAATCTCTTCAACGTCATCTTCTTCTGCCTCAAATACAGGGAATTCAAAATTGGGAGATGGCGTTGGATCATTATGTTCAATGGGTTTTAGGATCAACCTGCATAATGATTTTGGTTAAGAAAAATTCAGAATTTAAACAAGCAAATCATTATGCAGATGAAAGAATGTTGCTTTTACAGCTTTTATTTTGTTTTTATGTTTTTTGTGATCACTGATTTCATAAAGAAAAGCAAAAAGTGAAAACAAAGGAAAAACAAATGTTTTGACAATGCAAAATTGAATGAAAATATCATTGTATATATGCTTTGCCAACAATGTCATCACTTCTCCTTTTGGCATGGGAGAAGGGTTTTAAACAAAATGAACAATTACTCTGATCTATGGATAACTGTAGGAACATCCACAGCGACCCAATTGTGGCAGACACCACCAGGAATAACAAAATTGTTCAAATCTTCTGCATCTTCTTCTTCAATGATAGCAGCAGCTTCCTCTTCTGCTGCAGGTTGATCAGCATGGATGAATCCTCCACTGGTGAACAGACCTTGCTCGTTGCATGCCCCAGAACCATAGCCAATGCCAGCCCGGGATCGGTTATCTTCAAGTTCAAGCACTTTCCCTAATCCAGCAACTGCACCACATTCAATGGCCAGCTTAGCATCACGGTAGGAAGTGAATGAAGGAGACTTCTTCTCGATTGGTTTATCAATAGATAAAGCTTGGAACTGAGTTCCAACTTCATCCTCTGCATCAATGTACGAGAAAGAAGATAATTACTGACCAGGAGAGCCTTTTCTCCCCCTACTACAACCAATTTCTTGTTTTTCACAAACTTCAACTTTTGGTGTAGGGTGGATGTCACGGCGCCAGCCTCGTGAATCCATGGTCTGCCCAAGAGACAGCTGTATGATGGGTGAATATCCATTACTTGAAAAGTGATCTGGAAATCACTTGGTCCAATCTTGATTGGGAGGTCAACTTCCCCAATCACGGTCTTGCGCGACCCATCAAAAGCTTTACAACAACCCCACTCTGCCTCATAGGAGGACCTTGATATGACAATCGAGAGAGTGTGGATTTTGGCAATACATTCAAGGACGATCCAGTGTCCACCAATACATTGGACATTGCATCAGATTTGCAATTCATGGATATGTGTAAAGCCATGTTGTGGTCTCTTCCCTCCTCAGGGAGATCAGCGTCACAAAAGCTCAGAGTGTTGCAAGCGGTAATGTTTGCAACAATGCTATCAAATGTTCCAGGGTGACGTCGTGATCGACATATGCCAGGTCCAAGACTTTCTGCAGAGACTCCCTATGAGGCTCTGAATTCAGCAACAAAGAAAGAATGGAAATCTTGGAGGGCGTGTGTAGAAGCTGGTCTACAATATTGTACTCACTCTTTCTGATGAGCCTCAGCATCTCATCAGATTCTTCATCAACAATGCCACTCGGGCCAACAACTGAAGAAATGGAGTCTTTTGTACAGACGAGGAGGGTTTGGCAACATCAAGTGCCGGATTCTGAACATTCACAGCATTCCCTACAGGGCGCTCAACAGATTCAGAAGCAACAGCCTTAGCAGGCGCAGAAAAGACACGACCACTGCGGGTCAATCCACTAACATCAGCGATAGTGGTCACGGAAGTAGAAGGCAAAGGTACCTCGACCCCATCCTGGACAGCAACAGGATTGTACCGGAAAGGTACGGCTTTATCAGATGAATAGGCACAGGGCCGGCTGGTTTGATAATCAAAGAAGGCGAAGCTTTAGGCTTGTTGCTATTATACCGAATAACAACGGGCTCTCTGCAATTTGAACACCGGGAGATGACACTCACTTCGGGCTCAACTACATCCACATTGCGATTCTGGAGAATCTCAATGGTACCTTCATTCAACATCATCTGGAGTTCTCGGCGAACCTGATCGCAACCCAAGCGATTAACAGAACAGACACGACACTGGTCATGGTTATGCTTCAAATAGCTGTGCTGACACAACATCTTATGTAATCCAACCAATGACTGCCGGATATGGCTGACATATTTCACCTTGTATTTCCCAAGGTCTTCCTGGATCATATTCACAGACTTCCCATGCGAAGGCAATGGGTTCCTGGTAACATTAGGGTTTGAGTCTTCAAAACTCAGAATTCCGCTTCTCATGAGGTCTTGAACCTTATTCTTCAGCGGGAAACAGTTCTCAACGTTGTGGCCCGGAGCACCGGAATGGTAGACACAATGCTGGTCTGGTTTGTACCACCATTGCGGATTTGCAGGAATTGCAGGAGGATCCCTGGGCGAAACCAACTTCCTCTCCAACAAGGAGGGATAAAGCTCTGTATATGTCATTGGAATCGGGTCAAAGCTGACCTTCTTCCTATCATAGTTCACATTCGCTTGGTTGGTTGTACTTCCACGAGGCTGGTAAGCCTGTTGCTGTGGACGTTGCTGTTGCTGTTGATATTGCGGTTGTGGATATTGCTGCTGATGCTGATACTGCTGAGCATTATCCTTGAATACAGGTGCCACACTAGCCACCTGATGCTGATGTCTGGCACGATGTGCAGGCTTCCTCTGAACAGAGGGTCTTCGATGCTTGGGCTGAGACTGCACAGCATGCGCTTCGCCTTCTTTCCTCTTAAACGCTCCATAACGCTTAGAGGAAGAACCATCATCTTTAGACAACCGTCCTTCACGGACGCCTTCTTCAAGACGCATCCCCATGTTCACCATCTCGGTGAAATCAGAGGGAGCGCTGGCCACCATTCTCTCATAATAGAATGACCCAAGAGTCTTCAGAAAGATCTTGGTCATCTCTTTCTCTTCTAATGGTGGAGTGATTTGAGCTGCCAGCTCACGCCATCTCTGGGCGTACTCCTTGAACGTCTCTTTGTCCTTTTGTGACATAGACCTGAGTTGATCTCTGTCAGGCGCCATGTCAACGTTGTATTTATATTGCTTGACGAAAGCTTCGCCAAGGTCATTGAAAGAGCGGATGTTGGCACTGTCCAGACTCATGTACCAACGGAGAGCAGCACCAGACAAACTGTCTTGAAAGTAGTGGATCAAGAGTTGATCGTTGTCTGTCTGCGTGGACATCTTTCTGGCATACATGACTAAGTGTGCCAAAGGACAAGTGTTCCCTTTATACTTCTCAAAGTCTGGGACCTTGAATTTGACTGGTATTTTCACACCGGGAACTAGACAAAGTTCGGCTGCTGACTTGCCGAAGAGATCTTTGCCACGGAGAGTTCTCAATTCCTTTCTCAGCTCGAGGAATTGGTCGTTCATTGCATCCATTTTCTCATGGACATCTGAGCCCTCAGACGCTTCGGAGTGATAAATGGTGTCGTCTACCCTCGGCATGGTATGCACGACAGGAGGAACAGGTATAGGGACCGGGCTAGATGCCGGCATTTGAGCGAATGTAGGAGCTGGCCGATCAGGCATGAAGCCAGGAGGCATCCCCCAAGGAAAACCGGGAGGCATGGCATTTGGCTGCTGGGCACTAACAGGCACCGATGTAGTAGCTATCTCAGATATAACCGTCCGCTGAACCGGAGTTGCTGGCTGTTGAGGAGCAGGCTGATTCTGGGCAGCAAGAAGTTGCTCCATCAGAGCGCCAAGTCTGGCGACTTCATCCCTCAAGCTCTGGTTCTCTTGTTCCAACTGCTCCATAATCCTTGCAGAGTTGACCCTTGTATAATACCGGTGAGTCAGCTTGTCTTCAAAATAAATGAAGAACAGAGTTAGAACCGGAAGACCAGAAAAAGATGGGTACCTGTTTATGCAAGAATGATGCATGAAATGCTTGTGCAAATGTTTTGATTTTCAAGGAACCTTAGGGTACATTTGCAATATTTCGAATATTTAAACATTTTGATTGCTCATGGAAAATATTTCATTCAAAATATTAGACAAAGAAGTACAGCATTCTTTTAAATATTACAAAGAGAAAAGGTAAATAACATCCTATGGATCCCTATTAGCTCGGGATGCTGGAAGACGAGAAGTGTACAACTTCTTGATCTCTCTCTCATAGGCGGCCTCCATATCAGCTTTCTCCTTTGCAAGTTGATCATACTTCCTTTTCCAGAATTTGGATGACTGAGGAAGCAGAGAAGTCCAAGTGTCGTTCGGATCATCGATCACTCGGTGCTCGAGAAATTCAATCATATCATCCTTCTCCTTGAGCTGCTGCAGCAATTCCTCTCTCTCGCGGATCCAGGCACGCGAAAGGTCTTCTTCTCTCAACTCCTCTACACGTTGGGTAGGGAGGGTTGAAGGCCCAGCCACATCCAACAGTGTAGGTCTTGGATGATCATATGGCATCAGGTAGGTAGCAGCCCTCTGTCTGACCCAAGAGGTGTATGGCTCCAAAGCAATGCAGTTCTTTGGACCCAATTCATTCCTACTCTTTATGCGAATATTGCGCCAAGCGCGGACAAATCTGGCTTTCAGGCCTTGGGGATCTTTACCCTCCTGAAAGAACACACCTTCTAACAGAATGTTATGGGGTTTATCCTTTAGGGGGAACCCAAGCTGACGACGTGCAAGCGTAGGGTTGTAGGTAATCCCACCACATGTACCAAGAAGAGGCACATTGGGGAATTCACCACAAGAATTGATGATCTGAACGGTATCATACACGCGATCATACCAGGTGATATCATCATTGGTGAGAGACATGAGTCTCTGAGACCACCGTAGACATCCCTTGTTCTCCTTGAAAGCAACTGTCTGCGGCAAGTGCGAAATAAACCACTTGTACAGCAGGGGTAAACAGCAGACAATGACTCCTCCATTCTTCATATTCCTCAGATGCATGGAGACATACGCATCACCCAACAAGGTCGGAACCGGATTAAGAACTGAAAAGATCCTAATGGCGTTCATGTCGACGAACTTGTCAAAGTTGGGAAACAGCACCAATCCATAGATGAGCAATACGAATAGAGCCTCAAAGGCATCCTCACTCATGGCCTTCCCATAAAAGGTAGCTTGGGCAATGAGGAACTCGGAAGGAAAACCTTGAATTCCGCCTTTGGTAGTCAGATTAGCTCTAATCAGATCTTCATCTATGTGCAACAGGCTGGAGATCTCTCGAGCAGATGGAATACTCTCTAAGCCACTGAACGGCACTTGATCCAGAATAGGAATCCCAATAAGGTGAGAGTATTCTTCCAAAGTCGGCAACAACTGGAAGTCCGGAAATAAGAAGCAATGATAGAGCGGATCATAGAACTGAGCAAGAGTGCTCATCAATCCCTCATCCACTTGAGTAGTCAGCAACGGCAGAAGCTTCCCATATCGAGCCTTGAAACCCAAGGGATCTAATACATATGATGTCAGATTCCTTAACTCTTTTACATCAGGCTGCTTAAAGCTGTACTTCTTTGTATGCCTTTTCGGTCTTTCCATGTCTGAAAATTTTGCAAATAACCCTTTAAGTTCCTTGAAAATTTTCTCTTTTGATGACATGAATGCGGATGAATGCGTGAATGCATGAATGCAACAAACACACTCAAGGATCAAACAAAGCACACCAAACAAAGGTCGTGGGAAAGCTCTATGTATCCCTAATATCAATCATCCATTTTGGTGGATTTAGGTTTTCACCTTATCGACACCCAAGTTCCATTGATATTAACGGTACATGAACCGGTTCAAACATTCCTAATATCAACCAGCCGCTTTGGTGGATTTTAGGTTTTACACCTGATCCGGGATCCATTGATATTAACAATGCTTGAACGACTCAACCACGAATCACGGGTTTGTTGAGAGTCACGAGCATGGAGTCTCGGTTAAGAACCACCCAAAGGGAGTGTACTAGGGTTTAAACCTGCCAGACATGTTCTATCAGAGGTTCCCATAATCATCGTTCCATCTTTCGAATATTATCGGAGGAACGAATACTCGTATTCCAAGAATATTCTCAAGAGAAACTCTTATGAGTGTAGTATCGCGTAACAATCGTATCAGAACTGACATCTGAACGACCTCCGCACTACGGTCCTAAAAATAGGCCAAGATGGGTTTGGTAAACTAAGGTCCTTGGCTTCTGCGGAACATGATTGAAAGAATAATGCCTAACCACAAATAACTTGTGTGACATTATTAGTTCAACATGACCTCCACCAAGTGAATGGACTCGCAAGTCAACTGGCTAAGGACTACTCCACACCAGTCAACAAGACTATGCCATTCTCCTATCCTAGAGAGCACTCGAGTTCGGGTATAGAACTCATCTCACAGATCACCAAAGCACACAGCAAATGTATATCAAGCAATTCACACATTACAATCAATACATTCATCCCAAATTGTACAAAAATATGTCAGATAAAGATAAAACAATATAGCACAACAAGGGTGAAAAGTAGGCAATACAACCAGAGATTCTGGGTTCGATCCCCAGCAGAGTCGCCACTTTTCTGTAGCGGTGTATTCGTTGCTATATGATCTATCGATTAAATCATAAGCTAAGAGATACATGAAAAATTTCGAGTCGCCACCGCACTTTTATTTATCCAAAGGACTGGCTAAAAAGCGAACAAAAGCCTAAGAAGTTTTACACGTAGAAAACTAATAAAAAGATCAGAGAGTCTGGGTAAGGGGTAAATTACGCAATGGGAAGGTGTTAGGCACCCACTACGTCCTAGGTACTCCTAGGGAGCCCTTTTCACACTTGTTGTAAAATATTGTTATTTGTTATGACATAAACATTGTGCAAACATGATTGGGATGATGAGAAAAGAATATACATTTTTATTATTATTGGGTATTGGGTTCGAACGGATGAACCCGTTGCCTACGTACCTTCCATCAAAGGTAAGGATCAGAACGCCGTAGTTCGGCTAAAAGATTTCCAAAAGTGGGTTAGGTTCAATTTTAAACACAAACCCCAGGTCTTACGTTATCCACGGGAGAAAACTCAACCTTATACAAACAACAACGTCCACCATGTGAGAACAGCTTCAACTGGCCAGAGAGGGGTTAACCCTATAATAGGCGAGGAAGGCTTACAATTCAATCACTAAAGACAGAAGGTGAGATTAACATCAACCACTAAGATAAATCAAACCTATAGCTCATGTATGAAAAGATTAATGGACAAAGCCAAAACAAGTGAATGAGTGGAGTTACTGATTATGATTATGAAAATGAAGTCAAAGTATGATTAAGATCAATTCAAATAAGTATTATGAAATGAAGTTTGAAAAAGGTCAAGGACTTGAGTCCAGGTTTTTAGTTAGAAAAACATGAAGATGTTTGCACAACACTTATGTCAAATTTAAAAGGTATAGTGTGAAAAGGTTCTAAGACGTAATGAATGATGAATGGATGAGGGATGGATAGTAAAACTTCTTAGAAGGTTCACTTCTTGAAATCATATAGCAGATGATTCAAGTGTGTCCTTTGGAATAGCAATTAATAATAACAAACAAACAAAGCAAAGGCGGATATCGGATGCCAATCAATGGTCTTATACCAATCTCCTAAAACAAAACGGGATATCAGAAGCCACTCAATGGTCTTACACTAATCTCCACAGGCAAAGAAATAAAAGCGGATACCGGATACCAATAGATGGATTTACACCAGTCTCCTAAAACAGAACAGGATATCAGATGCCACTCAATGGACTTACACCGATCTCCTCAAAAGAAAACAAAGATGAAATATGGAAGTTAACTGCCAATCTATCTGGACTTAGGTTAACTCCACAGTATGCTCACAGGAAATCCAATGCCACATCACAGGGGCTTACAATGGATCCTCACATACAAGAACAAAAGCAACAATATGATCACAGGAATGCAAATGCCAACTTACAGGGACTTATAATTGCAACCTCTCATACAACAGATGAACAAACTATGATCACAGGAAAGCAGATGCCAACTTACAGGGACTTACAACTGCAACCTCACATACAACATCAAACAGATCAAATTATGATCACAGGATAACAGATGCCAACTTACAGGGACTTATAACTGTATCCTCACATACACACAGATGAACAGAAGATATGAGTGACCAATGAGGTCTTACACTCTATCCTTCCATATCACAGGAGCAAATGCCAAAGCAATGGACTTACAATTGTCCTCAATGGGCAAACAACAATGATAGCATCACAAAACAGATGAGATGATCATGCATTAATGGCAATTGATGATGATGATAAATGCATAGCATACAGGCAAGCAAGTGCACATGAAGCAATCAATCAATCAATGAATAGCAAACAGCACACTCTATAGCCAAACAATGGGGGCTCACACAAGAGGGTTGACTTTAAAAGTCCACTGTAATGGGTAAAGGTCGCTCTTAACCTGGCCATTGAGGGGCTCAGGTGAAGCAGATGAATAGGAGATGAGGAGTGTGCCTCATTGCTTCTATCTCAAATCAGAGAGAGCATCAAAGAAAGTGTGGGAGTTCAGAAAGTAGGAACTCTCTCCACATTATTGACTCGATTAGATCTTGGGTATTTATCTCATTGCTTCAACCAGGTACTGGGAGCAAAGAGAGGACACACTGAATAGTGGGGGATAGATTACTTATCCCTACCTTCCACCAATTGCCTTACTTGAAGGACTTTTCCTGCTTAGGACAAATATAAACAAACACAGGCATTGCCTCTTAAGGAGGACTTCAGACAGTTTGCCCGGTCAAATAACAGACCGGGTCTCCAGACTACATGAAGAAGAAGGGTTTATACCTCAAAGCAAATGCTATAAAGCAAAGCAAGCAATCAAGTTCAAAGAACTTAGGCAACTAAAGTACCTGCAAAAGTCAAACTTATTAGCAAACAAGTCAACAGTCAAAAGCAAAAGAAAATGAACCAATGGTCACACAGAAGGACCAATTGTGCAAGGCACAAAGACTCAAGCATATGAGTCACCTACAAAACAAGTGTTAGCACAATATAAACAATTCAAATCAAGCACATTGGAGTGATCCTTAAAGCATGGGTGCTCAACCTGAAACAACAGCTCAATTGTAAGCTCAGGAGACCACTAGGACTAGCCTAGGGCCAAAGATGAAAGAAAAAGTCAAGGCAGCAAGCAATGTTCAATCAAAGTCAAATGCAATCATGTAGGAAGCAAACACAATTGGATTCAAACTTATATCATGCATCATGGTCATTTCATACACAAATGAATGCAAAGCATGGCAAGAGAAGCATACAAAAGTCAACAGCAAAGACTTCATTCAAAAGTCAACTCAAACAATCCCAAAAATTATGAAATAAATCACACTCAATCCTAACATCTAACATGGTATACATGCAAAATTTCATGGCATTTGGATGAGAGGAAGGCAGTCAATGAAATTCATGAAGTCAAATCAAATTCAAGTAAGCATGGTGAAAGTCAACAAGCATAGGTCAACTTCAAAAAATCATATCAATTTGAAAACAGAAGAGAAATGAATGAAATTTACACCAATGCAAAGCTTGAGATGTCTAATTATCACATATGAAATTTCATGATCATACAATAAGGTTTGAGAATTTCATAAAGGATTTGGCAAGGTATAGCACAAAAAGTCAACAGATGACCACATATGGAAGAAAATTCTCAATCAAATGGAAAACAGCAAGATTAATTCCAAGAAAAATCATACATCAATTAGACATACAAGGGATCATTCATGCAAAATTTCAAGTGATTTGGATAAGGGGAAGCATGTGAACAAAAATCATACATTTGCATATCATTGGTGTGACACAAATTGTCACACCCTAATTCAAAAATTCATATCTATCAAACCACAAATGGAAATCCACAAACTTTATATGGAAATGAAGATCAATGTGTCTAGTTTTACCACAAAAAATTTCAAAGGCAAAGGATGCAACATGAGTATTTCACAATTGAAATGGCAAAGGGTATCATTTATGCACACATGTGAAGAAATCAATTATCAATTAAAATTCAGCCACCAAAAATTAATTAAAAATCATGATTAAATAATAGACATCTTTGTGATCATCATGCAAAAAAATCATAATTTTTGAGTGAAAATTGAATGAGAAATGAATTGTTTAAGTTGAGTGAATAATTGGAACAAGTATGAACAAGAGCATGGTCAAACAAGGTCAACAAATGGCATTGCTGTAATTTCTGTCTCACTAATCCAAACGGCTGTGTTTTGGAGGGCCAAACGAAATAACCTGATTGGTTGGCCCTCAATGTAACAGTACACACCACAGCAACAGCCAATCAAAAATCAAGTTGCTGGGCAACATAAACCCTAGGGTTTCAGCTATGGCAAGGCATTTGTTTCAGCTTCCAAAATACAAAAACAACCATCACACAACAGCAACATACATGTAATGTTCACATAACCACCATACAACAGCATGCAACACAATCCACATGGTTTTTTTAGGCATGTTCAAAACAGCAGCAGGGCAATCAACAGCTTTCAACATGGCATCATAGCAAGAACTTCAATATGCAGCCTCAACCAAAAACAAACAACAGCACCAACATGGCATCGTGGGAAAAATTCTGGGCATAGTTTATGGTTCAACCCAGCAGCATTGGTTTTAGCATCATGTTCATCATATCAAACAGAACAAACAACAGTAACAACATGTTTTCGAATTTGCAGCAAACATTTGGCAATATGTAGCAGCAGCATGTATCATGTATTCTCATGCTTCCAACACAAACAACAGCATGGTATAGGTAAATTCAATAGCAGACCAAAACAATGTAATAAAATAGCAGCCATCAACATTCTTCATAGCATAACAGCAAAACAACATGGACATGAAGATTTATGAACAGCTCAAACATAGCAGCAATATCATGCATTCATCAACCAGATTCATCATCAAAATCAATAGCACATGAACAACAGTATTAGCAAAAAAAAGCGTGGCCATGAAATATCATCAGTGAGCAATATTAATCAATCAGCAAAACGCACATAGACATGGGAAATCTGGTCAGGGAAAGTTTGGTATGAACACCAGGGCATTAGCAGCATCAATTCTATTGTTTATCATATAATCAAAACAAGCTCATCATCAACATGCAATCTCAACCAAAATTCAAAAGGCATGGCAGCATATGTTTATCAGCATCATGTCAAGCAAAACACAAGTACAGGACAGCATATAAACAGCATAGCAGGCACACATTCATGACTCAAAATTGCAGCAGAATGGCAATAGCATAATGTGTTCATTAAGCATCTCAATCAGCACACCACAGCATGGACAATAAGCATGGGATCTCATATATTCATCATCAATTTGCAATGTGGTTAATAGCATAACAGCACTTTTTTCAAGCAGCATCATGACAGGTTTTAAGTACAAACACATAACAGCATGGCCTTGGTAGCAGCAGGCAAATCAATAGCATTCAACATGGCTCATGGGAATTTTCTAAGCATGTTCATAATGTTTTAACTGCAGCAGGCTTTAACAGCATTGTTAACATCATGTCATCAATCATCATATCAAATAGAACAAACAAGAGCAACAACATGTTTCAAAGTTGCAGCATGGTTTTAGCATGGCAGCAGTATTTCATCCTTCAGTTTCATCATCATGTAATTATCAAACCAGGTAATAATCAAGCATCCACAACAAACATTAAGGATGTGAATTTTTCTGGACATAGTAAGGTTTTATAACCAGCAGCATGGTTTCAGTACAGCAAAGAACCAGTTCATGTTTCATCCTCATCAAAACAAAATCGAGCAACAGCATATAAATGACATAACATTAGCACTTATGTAGCATCACAACAGCAACACACACAACAGCAGCCAACACATGAACTGGATTTTCTGGAAAAGATGGCTAGGGTTTATCATGTAACAGCATATCTTCATCATCATCATGCAACTCGAAAATTCAAAATGCCCAGAAATTAAATGTAAGCATATCAAAAGCATCAACAAACATCAAGCATGCGTATTCTAAACATATTTCTCATTGAATCAACAATATCCAAGCAAATCGATTGAAAACAACTTCAAGCATGAAAAATGAAATCTAGATTTTTCAGTCATAACACAACCATTTTACATGCTACAAGTTGCAATGGACTCAGTGATGTGTACTCTACCAGAAACATATCATGGATTGGAAAAAAGGGAGGGTCGAAAAACTTACTTGATTTGGAGAGATCAATGAAACAGTGCTGTTTTTGTGGCTTCGGTCCGGAACAGTTGTTCTTTTCAGCTTGCAATGGTGAATGACTAAGTTGCTCTAGCTCAACAACCTTTAGAAAATCTTCAGACCAAATCTGCCATGGCTGAGCTTTAATGAAAACAGAGTGGAGAATGAACTTCCAGTCGGGATTTAATGGTTCAAAAAGCCTCCAGGAGTTGGCTAGGTGATGAAGGGATCAAGGGTTGCTCGAACACTTTGAAGCTTTGAGCAAAAAAAAAATCAAAATGGCCAAAATGCAAATGGGAGAGAATGTGTGTTTTTTGATCGTGGCTGCTGTTCTCTAGGGTTCAAATGGCCAGAAAAATGCCCTTATATGTGCTGTTTAACCTCTACTAATGACAAGCTAAACTTGCTTAAGCTTAATGAAGTAATTTGCCAAAAGTTGCTAAACTTGCATAAGTGTGAAATGGAGGTGTATTTGCTGAGAAATTGGGCTGCTACAGGCTGTACAGACTGTATGTTTGTGCTGTTTTTGGTTATACATGGAATGCTGCAGCATGTTATACTGGTTTTGCCTTATGTACTTCTATTTGCACCTTTTGCCAATTTTGAATTTTTATCCAAAATGATGATGGAATGATGGTATGGTGATGGTTTTAAGCTTTGAGCAAGTTTCAAATATGGTTTAAAACATTTCCCAATTGGCAAAATGATGAAAAAGTCCATAAATCAAAAAGTCAAAGTTTGGTCAAACTTTGAATTTTAAAGGAATTGGTCCAAAAATGCCATTTTGATTGGCAAGGTTTTAGGTCATGAAATTTATATTTTTGGAAAGAGGATGAAAAATGTGGTGTGTAGGAAAAAACCCCACCAAATTTGGCCTTATGGTTTGAGAGTTATGGCTTGTTGAAGTTCAAAAATTGGTGAAAATGATTTGATCATATCTTGACAACCACACATGGGATTTTGATGTTCTTGGACTTTTTGAAAATGGGAGAACAAGATCTTCAACTTTCATGTTGGGCAAAAATTCATTTGAAGCTTGTATCATGATGTAAGTTTAAGATCAAGAAGTTTCCATTTTTGGCAGTTGAAATTACAGGTCCACTTTCTATTTCTGGAAAATTTCTGATTTGCTTGATTTTCTTCCATGATGAGGTTGAACATGATATATGAGGCTTATACAAGCATGAATGAACTCCTTCAGATCAATTCTATCCATCAAATCCTGATTAAAACAACTGTTGACCAAGTTTGACTTTCTGTTGACTTTTTTTAGGGTTTTGGACTGATTGAACTTCTTCTGATGATTTCCAAACCCTAATTCCTTGAGACCTTGACTTCAAATGATGTCTCAAGATGTGTGAACCTTTGATTAATAATCATGATGCCCAAATTCTGCAAGAATGGCCATCATCCATTGCTTTGACTGATCAATGACTGACTTTGACCTAATTGCTGATGATTGCTTCCACTGCAAGCAACAAGGTTAGACAGACAATATTTTTGTACTTTTTGGTTAATAAACATGTGAAAGCAAAGATATACAAATGCAAAGTATGCTTGGTGATCAAGAAACAAACCCACAAGGCAATCTATCCACTAAGAGGAAAGCAAAGGCATGCAATGATCCTTGAGGTTATGATATGAATGATATGGGCCATGAGGGATCTTAGGGCCCAAAATTGGGGTCTTACAGTCGTGATAACTCTTCTGACGACTCTGAGCAATCCTCATCTTCTCCTGAATCATCTTAATCTTTTCCGTAGTCTGTTGAACAATCTCCGGTCCAACCACAGCACTCTCACCGGACTCATACCAACATAAAGGTGTCCGACATCTCCTACCATACAAAGCTTCAAACGGTGCCATACCAATGCTCGAATGAAAACTATTGTTGTAGGTAAACTCAATCAAAGGTAAATAACAATCCCAAGCACCTCCTTTTTCCAAAACACAAGCCCTTAAAAGATCCTCTAGTGACTGAATCGTCCTCTCAGTCTGACCATCAGTCTGCGGATGATATGCAGAGCTCAATCTCAGCTTAGTTCCCAAAGCCTTCTGCAAACCTTCCCAGAACTTAGATGTAAATCTAGGATCTCTGTCCGAAACAATACTCGACGGAATACCATGCAAACTTACAATCTTCTCAATATACAACTCAGCTAATCTCTCTAACGGATAATCCATTCTGATCGGAATAAAATGAGCCGACTTTGTCAATCTGTCAACAATCACCCAAATAGCTTCAAAATTCTTACTTGTCCTCGGTAAACCAGAAACAAAATCCATACTGATACTATCCCACTTCCACTCTGGAATAGCCAACGGTTGCATTAGCCCAGACGGCTTCTGATGCTCAATCTTTGACTTCTGACAAGTCAAACAAGAATAAACAAAACTCGCAATTTCTCTTTTCATTCCCGGCCACCAAAATAACTTTTTCAAATCATGATACATCTTCGTAGCCCCAGGATGAATACTCAGACCACTACGGTGTCCTTCCTCAAGAATACTCTTCTTAAGTTCGGTAACATTCGGAATACACACCCGATTACCAAATTTCAAAACACCATTCTCATCAACTCTGAATTCACCACCTTGACCTTGATTCACTAGAGTCAACTTATCAACCAAAAGCACATCGGATTTCTGACCCTCTCTAATCTCATCCAGAATACCACTCGTTAACTTCAACATTCCCAATTTAACACTATTGTGAGTACTCTCATACACCAAACTCAAGTCTCTAAACTGCTCAATTAAATCCAATTCCTTAACCATTAACATAGACATATGCAATGATTTCCGACTCAATGCATCAGCCACTACGTTTGCTTTACCCGGATGGTAATTCAAACCAAAGTCATAATCCTTCAGAAACTCTAACCATCTCCTCTGTCTCATATTCAGCTCTTTCTGATCAAACAAATACTTTAAACTCTTATGGTCACTGAAAACCTCAAATCTTGACCCGTACAAGTAATGCCTCCATAACTTCAGAACAAATACCACAGCTGCCAACTCTAAATCGTGTGTCGGATAGTTCCTCTCATGAACCCTCAGTTGTCTCGAAGCATAAGCTATTACCTGCTTATTCTGCATCAACACACCACCTAAACCCAACAATGACGCATCACAGAAAACCTCAAATAGTTCTGACGGACTCGGTAATATCAGAATAGGAGCAGTAGTTAACCTTCTCTTTAACTCTTGGAAACCTTCTTCACATTTTGAGTCCCAAACAAACGCTTGCCCCTTTCTAGTTAACATCGTCAACGGTAACGCCAACTTAGCAAATCCCTCAATGAATTTCCTATAATAACCAGCCAAACCAAGAAAACTCCTTATCTCAGAAACTGACTTCGGAGCTTCCCACTTAGATACCGCTTCTATCTTAGAAGGATCAACAGCAACACCACCTCTGGAAATCACATGACCAAGAAAACTAACCTCTTCTAACCAAAATTCACACTTTGACAGTTTAGCAAATAACTTCTTTTCTCGTAGAACTCCCAAAACCACTCTCAAATGTTCAGCATGCTCCTCCTCAGATTTCGAATACACCAAAATATCGTCAATAAACACCACAATAAACTTGTCTAGGTACGGATGGAAAATCCTATTCATATATTCCATAAATACTCCAGGCGCATTAGTCACACCAAAAGGCATTACAGAATACTCATAATGTCCATACCTTGTTCTGAAAGCAGTCTTCTGAATATCCTCAGTTTTCACACGTATCTGATGATACCCAGATCTCAAATCTATTTTGCTGAACACACTCGCACCAACCAACTGATCCATCAAATCATCAATCCTCGGCAAAGGATACCGATTCTTGATCGTCACTTTATTCAGTTGCCTGTAGTCCACACACAACCTCATAGTACCTTCTTTCTTCTTAACCAACAACACTGGTGCACCCCACGGCGACACACTCGGACGAATAAATTTCTTATCCAACAGATCTTCCAACTGACTCTTCAATTCAGTTAACTCAACAGCAGACATACGGTACGGAGCCATCGACACCGGCCTAGTACCAGGTACCAAATCAATCGAGAACTCAACTTCACGCTCTGGCGGTAATTCATTCACTTCTTCAGGAAACACATCAGGAAAATCACACACCACGGCTAGATCGCAAATCACCAGTTTATCTTTAGCCTCCAAAGTCGCTAATAGCATAAACAACTCTGCCCCATCTGCTACCGCCTCATTCACCTGCCTCGCTGATAGAAACAAACTCTTTCCTTCCTCAATCTCAGGAAAAATCACAGTCTTATCAAAACAATTGATATAGACTCGGTTAAACACCAACCAGTTCATACCCAGAATAACATCAATCTGTACTAGTGGAAGACACACTAGGTCCATCCCAAAGTCTCTACCAAAAATACTCAAAGGACAATTCAAACAAACTGAAGTAGTAGTCACTGAACCCTTCGCAGGAGTATCAATCACCATACTTCCATGCATCTCAGATATCTCTAACTTAAGTTTCACAACACAATCCAAAGATATAAAGGAATGAGTCGCACCTGTGTCAATAATAGCTACAAGAGGAAAGCCATTAATATAACACGTACCTCGGATCAAACGATCATCTGCAGAAGTCTCAGAACCCGATAAAGCAAAGACCTTGCCTCCCGACTGGTTCTCTTTCTTCGGCTTAGGACATTGTGGACTGATATGACCCACTTCTCCACAGTTGAAACAAGTCACAGTCTTCAACCGGCAATCTGCAGCCAAGTGACCACCCTTGCCACACTTAAAACACTTCTTCTCATTACTGGTACACTCATGGATACGATGTCCAGCCTGACCACATCTGAAACATTTAGCAGGGGCACTGGAGTCTCCCCCACTAGGCCTCTTCATCCCACTTTGTCTCTGGAAACCTTTGCCAGCTGCATACGGTTTCCCACGATCATTCTGATTCTTACCTTTCCTATCAACCCTCTGCTGATAGCTCTCCGCTCTGGCTTTGGTATCCTGTTCAAAAATCCTGCAACAGTCAACCAAATCAGAAAACACCCTAATCCGCTGATACCCAATAGCCTGCTTGATCTCGGGACGTAACCCGTTCTCAAACTTCACACATTTCGAAAATTCCCCAGTAGCCTCGTTATAGGGAGTGTAATACTTCGACAGCTCTGTGAACTTAGCAGCATACTCAGTAACAGACCGGTTTCCCTGCTTCAATTCCAAGAACTCTATCTCTTTCTTTCCTCTAACATCCTCTGGAAAATACTTCCTCAGGAATCTCTCTCTGAACACCGCCCAAGTGATCTCAGTATTCCCAGCAGCTTCCAACTCAGTGCGGGTAGCAACCCACCAATCATCTGCTTCTTCTGACAGCATATGCGTACCGAACCTGACCTTCTGGTTATCGGCACACTCAGTCACTCGGAAGATTCTCTCGATCTCCTTCAACCACTTCTGAGCACCATCTGGATCGTATGCTCCCTTGAACATTGGAGGATTGTTCTTCTGGAACTCACTCAGTTGACGAGCAGCTCCCAGTCCCACAACATTCGGATTTCCTCCAAGTACTCCAGCTAGCATACCCAGAGCCTCAGCAATCGCAGCATCGTCTCTACCTCTTCCAGCCATCTCTATTCTGAAAACCCAACAAGCTAAAACAATAAGTACTGATAGGGTTACACAACACCTATCCCGTACAGGGAAACTGAATAATTACGACTCGACTCGACCGACTATGCTCTGATACCACTAATGTAACACCCTTCTAAAATACCCCAAATATTTAATTACAACAGCAACATATAAATCAGAGTAATTATGCAGTTACGGGTGTCACACGAACACTTCACACCATTCATCAAGGTAGATTGTGATGCTCATTTATTTATCAAATAAAACGTTTGCATAGTACGCAAGCGGATAGAAATCAAATCAATCATGCGGAACATGTAACACATTACATGTAAAATTATTCAACAAGGTAAAACATCCCATCCCGATGTTACATCTATCAGAGCATGACCCACTAAGGAGACTACACTAGACTCCAAGCACTAGCTTCTACTCAATCACTGCTCGTTACCTGAAAAATAGTTGTAAGGGTGAGTTCCTCAATCATATAATGAGCATTATAAAATATCATGTCATGTTAAGTAATTTAACACATTAATCACCCTAATCACATCACACATTCGGTAACGGCACATCAATTCAAATATCATACTCAATACCAATACAATTCATGCTCATACTCAATATCAACACAAACACACGTATAATATTGGAATACATCCATTCATATTATACGCCATACACATATTATGCAATGAGACTCCATGCATGCGGTACCGACTATTTGTGAACATATAGTTCACCTCACCGTCCAAATCCAGGCACGGCTACCAAGCCCACTAGTCCCACTCATTTGAGACTTAGTGACTCACTCACTAATTCCTCACCATGGGAATTAGCTACCACCCCAAGGGCCATGCTATGCACGCTAATTCACCTAGCATGCAAACATCAACAACAGTCCAAAATGACTAACTCACTAATTCCTCACCATGGGAATTAGCTACCACCATAAAGGCCACAATATGCATGCTAATCACCTAGCAATGCTAAAACATCAACCACAATTCAAGAATAGACATATGCTCACACTCTAAGCCATAAAACAGTCTATTCACAAATGCACACATAACTGATACATTCACAAGATCATGCATACCATCACACTTCATCAATATTTTATCACATAAGCATATCAGATCATGCCAAGGAACAACCACAGTATTAGCACACTCTACTAATACCTATACTACTCAAAACAACGGGAAATGATCCCTAATATATCGTACATCAGCTAAATCACATTACTCAGCTGAACAACCAAAAACTGCACAACAATAGCACAGAAAAATCACAATCCTGCCCATACGCGTACTGCCTAGTCCCATACGCGTATGGCCCATTTCTCAGCCAAATCCCATACGCGTAACACCATCTCATACGCGTATGCTACGCGTATTACTTCCCCATACGCGTACCAACAGAGACCAAACTACGTTCAAAACATCATCTTCCTCATCCATACGCGTAATGCCTAGTGCCATACGCGTACCAGACCATCTCATACGCGTATTGCCTAGTGCCATACGCGTATGACCAGAAACCAGATTTCCAGATCTGCAATGGGTTTTCTCTGCTACGAGATTCCCCCAATTCCAACCTTCCACAGTCCAATTTTACACAATAATCGTTCATATCATCTAACACGAATCATACCCTATTCGATTTCATAAATGCTAACATTTTACATCTAATTCCTACGAATTCCCTTCAATTATAATCCAATTTTCGTTCATCCAATATTTCACAATTTCATCATGCATCATTCTAATCAGGGACAAATCAATAGTCTATCACTACCCATTACATATTATCCCATAATACCCATTAATCGACGATAAACCCCCCTTACCTGAGTTAATCCGGCAAATCCTGCAGCTTCAAGCTCTTCCTCTCTCCAACCCTTGTTCTCTGGTTTTCTTTTGCCCTTTTTCCACTTTTCTGCCCCTTTTTCCTTTTCACGTGAAAAATAAACCTTTTTACTGAAGGGGACCTTTTCTAAATTCCAACTTCTATTCCAATAAAATAATAACCCAATAATAATAATTCCAATAATAATATTCCAATTATTTAATTAAATTAATAAATATATTATTAACTTAAATTAAATAATTATCTTATTTTATCGGGGTGTTACACTTGGGAGGGTCTACGGAGGGTGAGAGTCAATGGATGACTCTCTCTGAACCTCCTGATCAGGATCAAATGGATCTGATGAAACAGAATCACATCCCTTGACCTTGATTACTGATCAGAGTATCCATCATAAATGATTGAGATACGGGGTCAATGGAGGGTGCACAATATGATCGTGTATATGGAATGATCAGTTCACTGAGGTAGTCAACTGATCTAGGGCTCTGGAGAAGGCCACATGTCCTTCATCTGAGGGATCACAGAGGAAGTATATTAAACCAACCTTCCTTAAATTTCTTTCATTTTTTATCTCTCTTTATCTCTCATGCCTTCTGCTCTATCTACTTCTCTCTAACCTCTTCTTCCGACCACCCCTTCTCCGCCCCACAAATTCTTCTTTCCTCGGATTCTGGTTGATCTTCAACCGAGATCTTCAAATGTTCATCAAATTTCCCATAACACCCCCCCCCCTCCCCCCAATCCTCAATATCTGGGTTTCCTAGATGAACCCTAGGGTTCTCATATGAACCCTAACTTCATGGCTATGAACCATAACCCTAACACTTTTCCAGAAACAACCCAACTTTCCCAGATCGAACCCTTATGAACCATGCATCGTGAATCCAACCTCAACTATAACAAATCACCTTCCTTAACCCTTAACCGAAATCAAACATACATTACCATATATCTAAAACAATCATTTGAAAAATATCAAACAAAGATTGAAAGCATTTTACAAAGTAAAGATTTGGGAGTAATTCAATGAAGGGGTCAAAGATCCAACCTACAAAATCGAGGATTATTCCGATTTAAAAGGTAATTTTATTTATTTATTCCACTCCCAATCCTTTATTTCTTTCTTTCTCTTCTGATCTCTTTTCTTTATTCTGGTGGGAGGTATCAATGGATTGAAATGGCAGAGGTTAGGTTCGAGTATAATTAAGGTTTGATGTCAACCTTAATCGACTGAGTTTCTGAACTTTTGGTGAAGGTTGGGGATTGTTGCTGCTACTACCGATTCTAGGGTTTTCTCCCTCCAATTCAATCTTAGACTTAGGTTATTATAGATTAGTTTTTTAGGTTTAGAATTTAATTTGATTGATTTTGTTTAGGAATTTTAGAATTTGATTTGTATCAGATTCAAATTGTAATTCTAATTAAGTTTTGATTTTGTTTGGAAATAGATTTCATATTTGTAATTGCAATGTATCTGGTCCAAAATCTCTTTTAAATCACCATTTGGATGTATATTGAAATGAAATTGGGAATATTTGATTGCTTATTTTGATCCGTTTTTGTTTTCTAATCACGTGAATTAGGTTTTCTTGAACTGGGGCTAATGGGGAGGTTGGGGGATCAACTTGGGTCGCATATAACCCGGTTCAGATGATGGGGATAGGTCTGGGTCATGGGTTTGACCCGATTTGGATGGTGGATTTTGAATCATGCTCGATCCAACTAGATAATGGGCTTGGGTTCTTTGTTTGACCCCATTGGAATAGGGTCTGGATTAGTCTCGAACAAAACAAAACAACGATATCTTAACAAACATTACCCTAATTAAATTATTAGCATAGACTAATCTAACCTAATTTAATCACTTAATTAAATCTAATCTAATATCTATTAATCCAAATAAATAATTATAAATTAATCAAATATTGAATTACTTAATCAATAGCATTAGTCAATATTTTATCAATCTAATTAACCTAATTACTAATAACCTCAACTTAATATCATAAATTAATCAAAAACCAACTAATTTTATTAATCACTATCTAACTCACTTGATAATGATGGCCTAATTAATCTAATAACTAACAAAAATTAGCAATTAATCAGGATTATATTAGGGTTTGGAAAAGTCAAAATGGTCCTCCTTTGACTTTTCAGGTCATTGGAGTTGACCAAATGACCTGTATAGGAATCTGAATATGTTAGTGACTTGCATCCTAAGTTAGTAGTAAGGACGAATATGGTGGTCAAAATTTGGGGTACAACAGCTGCCCCTATTTAATCAGCTCCAAACTGAGATGATGATGACGACGAGCCTTCATCTTCTCTAGGCGGAGATGGTTAAATATAAAGAGGAAACCCTAATTTTGATCAAGAAGTTGGTAGACCCTGGGAATGAGCGAGGATTGGACAATCCATGACACTCTGATGGCCTCCAAGCCAACTTATGATGGAACCCCTGATGATAAAACCCTGATGAAACCCTGTGGTAAACCCCTATAAAATTCTAACGAAACCCCTTGATAAGATTCTGATTGAACCCCTTGATAAAGCTCCGGTAGAACTCTTTTGGTAGGATTCTTTGATAAAAAAACCTTGATATAATCCTTTGGTGATGGAAACCTTGATATAATCCCGATGAGTTTTTTCTAACAAAACCCCTAGTGAAACCTCTTGCTAAAAATACTTTATAGAACCTTATGATAACCTTGATAGAACCCTATGATGAATTCCCTATATACAAAACTGCTGATAAGATCTCCCGATATTATCCCTGGTGTACTTTATGGAAAGTATCCCGCGTGTAGGGTAGATTAGTGAGTCGGGGATGTGAGAGGTGAAGACCTTCTCACTAGTTGGCAACGATCATTTATGATGATCTACTATTGGATAAATTCTCTTGAAGGCTTATTAAGTTTACTGGGGAAGTCCTTTATTAAAGAGGTGCTTATGGGAGTGTTACTTACTGGGGAAGGCCAATAAGTGTTCCCGCTTGGGGAAATGTATTAGTATAACTGGGGATTGAACCTCTAAGAGTGGTCACAAATCATATGCCATGTATTATGCATGCATGTTTATGAGAATGCATATTTTTAATTGATGTGTTCTGTATGATGTAGTTTTTTTTTGGGTTGACGCATCTTTTATGATATGTATATGTGATGCATGACTTTGTGGGAACCGGTGTTTTCGTGACATTTTGACTCCCTAATCCCTTGAGACTTTGATATGTTCATGGAACAGGCCATGACGCTCTTGATATCCGGGAATGTGCAATGTGGTTTTGAAAAGGGAGAAGCTTTTGTGTTGGTTAGATCGTGATTGTTGATTTATGGACCTCATGTTTTGTTTGAGAAGCAATGTTGGAAGAATATGATCCCTTTGACCTTTTCAAAATCGAAGTAAAATATGTTTTCTCTTAACATCCTTTTTTATTATGCCCAATGTTCTAATGCATTATTCTTAAATAATTGACATTTTATAATCAAGCGAAAACATTGAAAGGCAAAGGAAGAGATTTAAAAATCAAATTTTATTAATTGAGATTCGGCCCGTAAATGGGCAATATTACATAAGGAAGTAATTCCCGTAAGGAGAGATTACCGAAAGTATAAGAAGATGTAAAAATGGCAATAAAAAACAGATTTATTCATGTCCCTATTGAGTCTTTTTGAGTCTTAGTCCACCGAGATGATATGCCCTATTTGGCCTAAGTCGCCCTTTTAGGTTTTTGACTTATCGGTTTAATTTTTTTACAAGTCCCTAATTTTTGCCTGGATTGCTCTTTTCAAGTTTTCAATCCACCAGGACGCCCTAATTTTTGCCTAAGTCTCCCTTTAGGGTTTTCGACTTAGCAAGCTTTTTATTCTCTTTTTC
Source organism: Lathyrus oleraceus (assembly GCF_024323335.1). Taxonomy (NCBI): domain Eukaryota; kingdom Viridiplantae; phylum Streptophyta; class Magnoliopsida; order Fabales; family Fabaceae; genus Lathyrus; species Lathyrus oleraceus. The sequence goes on along the minus strand of NC_066584.1, from coordinate 232,552,832 downwards.
TAGGCATATTGTTTCTTGATTGTGTTGGAGTTTATAGATCGTGGTAACTCCGTTCCATCCATGGTTGTGAGAATCAAGGCTCCGCCAGAGAAGGCCATTTTTACGATGTATGGTCCTTCGTAGTTCGGGGTCCATTTGTCACGGGGATCCTTATGGATGGGTAGAACTTTTCTGAGCACTAGGTCGCCTTCTTCGAAATATCAATGACGAACCTTCTTGTTGAATGCTTTCTTGAGCCTTCGTTGATATAGTTGCTTGTGACATACCGCCGTCATACGCTTCTCTTTTATGAGGTTTAATTGATCGAACCTAGTTTGTACCCATTCTGCTTCGTCTAATTTGGTCTCCATCAGGACTCTCAAGGAAAGGATTTTGACTTCAACAGGGAGTACAACTTTGGTGATATATACCAGAGAAAAAGGTGTTGCTCCTGTTGAGGTGCGGACGGAAGTTCTGTAGCCGTGTAGTTCAAAATGGGGCATCTCATACTAGTCTTTATAGGTTTTCACCATCTTCTAGATGATCTTTTTGATATTCTTGTTGGCCACTTCTACTGTGTCGTTCATCTTTGGTCGATAGGGTGACGAGTTATGGTGTTCAATTTTGAAACTCTCACGTAGCTCATCCATCACTTTGTTATTTAGATTCAACCCATTATTTTTGATGATTTTGTTAGGAACCCCGTATCAAAAAATGATCTCCTTCTTGATTAATCATGCGACCACTTGTCTTGTCACATTGGTGTAAGAAGCAGCTTCTACCCACTTGGTGAAGTAATTGATAGCAACCAGAATGAATCGGTGTCCATTCGCAGCTTTAGTCTCAACCATCCCGATTATGTCTACACCCCACATGGAGAACGACCATGGAGCTGTTAAAACATTTAAGGGAGTGGGTGGAACATGTACCTTATCCACATAGATCTTGCACTTGTGACACTTTTTGACGTATTTGAAATAATCAGTTTCCATAGTCAACCAGTAATATCCTGTTCGGAGAATTTTCTTAGCCATGGAATGCCCATTGGCGTGAGTGCCAAAGGATCCTTCATGAATTTCTTTGATAAGCATGTCTTTCTCATACATGTCCAAGCATATGAGTAAGACCATGCCATGATTCCTCTTGTAAAGTACCTCCCCGTTAAGGAGGAATTGGGAAGCCAATCTTCTAAGTGTCTTCTTATCCCTACTTGAGGCATTCGTAGGATATTCCTGTTTCTGAAGAAAATATTTGATGTCATGAAACCATGGTTTATTATCCATTTCTACCTCTATGGCTACACAATAGGCAGGGTCATCCAAATGATGGATTCTTATAGCTTGAGCTTCGTTGTACCACTTTACCTTGAACATGGATGATAGAGCGGCCAAGGCGTCCGCTAGTTGATTCTTCTCCCAAGGAATATAGTGGAAGGTGACTTTGTCAAAGTAAGTGATCATCTTTCTGATGTGGTCTCGGTACCGTATTAGGTTAGAATCATGGGGCCCCCACTCTCCCTTGATTTAATTGATGACGAGATTCGAATCTCCATATACTTCTAAGATCTTGATTCTTAGGTCAATGGATTCGTCAATCCCTAGGATACACATCTCATATTCTGCCATGTTATTTGTACAAGTAAAGCATAACATAATCATGAAGGGAATATGGTACCCTGTTGGGGAGGTTACGGCGGATCCAATTCCATGTCCGGTTGCGTTCGAGGCCTCATCGAATACCAGTTCCCATCGTGATCCTGGTTCGGGTCCCTCATCGAGACCTGGGGTCTCACAATCCCTTATTGCAATAATATCTTCGCCAGGAAAGTCAAACTGTATAGGTTGGTAATATTCAGTTGGCTGATGTACGAGATAATCTGCTAGTACACTCCCTTTTATGGCTTTTTGTGTGACATACTGGATGTCGTATTATGTTAGCAACATTTGCCATCGGGCTATTCTCCCAATTACTGCAGGATTCTCGAAGATATACTTGATAGGATCCATTCGGGATATCAATAGAGTAGTATGACACACCATATATTGTCTGAGCCTCCAAGCAGCCCAAACTAGGGCACAAAAAGTCTTCTCCAAGAGTGAATATCGGGATTCACAATCGGTGAACTTCTTGCTTAGGTAGTAGATTGCATGCTCCTTTTTTTCGGTCTCATCTTGTTTCCCTAGTACACATCCCATAGAGTTGTAAAGTACTGTCAGGTACATTATAAGCGGTCTTCCTAGGACCGGTGGTACCAAGATAGGTGGATCTTGAAGGTATTCCTTGATTTTATCGAAGGCCTTTTGACAACCTTCATTCCACTCAATGGCTTGATGTTTTCTGAGTAACTTGAAGATTGGTTCACACGTAGATGTAAGATGTGAGATGAACCTAGCAAAATGTAATTCAGTCTCCCCATAAATCCTCGAACCTCCTTTTCTGTCCTTGGAGCTGGCATCTCTTGGATAACTTTCAATTTATCGGGATCGACTTCAATTCCCCTCTGGATGACATGTGAACCCTAATAACTTTCCTGATCTGACCCCAAAAGTACACTTTGCTGGATTCAGACGTAACTTGAACTTTCTCAAACGATCAAATAACTTTTGTAGGTTGACTATGTGATCCTCTTCGGTCTGTGATTTGGCAATCATATTGTCAATGTATGCTTCTATTTCTTCATGGATCATATCGTGGAACAGGGTCACCATTTCCCTTTGATATGCTGCCCCAGTATTTTTCAATCCGAAAGGCATTACCTTATAACAGGAGGTGCCCTAAGGGGTGATAAACGTGGTTTTCTCCATGTCTGCAGGATCCATTTTATCTAGTTATAACCTGAGAATCCATCCATGAAAGAGAATAGTGAGAACTGAGCGGTATTATCTACCAGCACATCAATGTGCGGTAGTGGAAATTCGTCATTAGGGCTTTCCCTATTCAAATCCCGATAGTCTACACACATTCTTACTTTGCTGTCTTTCTTCAGAACAGGAACAATGTTAGCCATCCACTCTGGATATTTTGTGACAGCTAAGAATCCAGCATCGAGTTGTTTCCTGACCTCTTCCTTGATCTTGAGAGACATGTCTGGCCTAGTTCTTCTTAATTTTTGCTTAACTGGAAGACACTCTGGTTTGAGTGGTAGTTTGTGTACGACAATGTTCGTGTCTAACCCTGGCATATCCTGGTATGACCAAGAAAACACATCTGAGTATTCATGTAAGAGCTCAATCAACCTTTTCTTGAGTTCATCTTTTAAGGAAGCACCGACCTTAACCTCCTTCTTGTTTTCTTCAATCCCCAGATTGATCACATCCACTGGTTCCTGATGAGGTTGAATTTCTTTGTCTTCTTGCTTCAACAACCTTGCTAACTCTTTGTAATACCCCAAAATTTACCCTTCATTTTTCCTGGAAGCATGGGATTATGTTTTACACTTCATTAGCATCATATTAGGTCATACTCATTGCATATTGCATTAGTGACATGGAGATCGGGTTTTGATCGATCACTCCTTAACAGAAGGAGACCACACAAATCAAGATTGAGAATTGGACTTCATTTTCTAAGTATACAAGTCTCAAGGGTCTCAGGGGGGTCCAAGTATCTTATTATGGTCCTCAGTTCATCAGTGAAGGATTCAAAGCTATCAGAGTGTTCATCTGGATTTAATCAGAAATTAGGGTTTCATGGCTACCTACAACAGGAAATGTTTGGTTAGAAGTAGAGGAGCTCATCCATGTCATGATTAGAGAGGCATCTTGGCCTAGGAAGATTCACAATTATCTCAGAAAGATCCATTGGCAATCAGTGCAATCAGTTCCTGATCATTTTGCCCTAAAACTAGGGTTTGGTATAAAATCAGTTTATTTCTGATTCTTTGGGTGAAAGTCTTTTCCATGGCCCTCCATATGTCCACAAGGGTCTACATACAAAAAATAAGCTCTTTATTTGAGCTAGAAGTGCTTCAATTGATCAATGGAATCGGGAATCAGACAGTTTGGGAAAAGTCAATTGTGGGGCTAGAAAAGTCAACTCCTGACATTTTGAGAGTGGAATCTCAAAATCCATGCCTAGGGGACCCTACATGTGAAATTTGATCAAGGTTGGATCATGGATTCATCATTTAATCAGGAATTGGAAAAGTTACTTAATTTGGAAATGGTTGACTTTCCATTTAGGGCAAGTTTTCATGATCATTGCACTCACTTTAAGCCCATTTTGCATCAAGATAAAAGCTCCATTTGAAACTTTCTCCAACATGAAAGTTGTTCCTCTTGTTCCAAGCTTTCTAGAGATATAAAGTTTGCTCCATTTGGATTAGAATTGAGAAAGTTATGCTTAGTCAAAGTGAGACATTTTTTTAGGACACTTGGAAAAATTTCTAAGTCCAAAATCTTCAAAATTTGTCAAGACTTCTTGGCCAGTTTTCTTGCACTTCAAGGCATTATTTGAAAATACTTTCTTCACAATAATTGTACCTTGCCATATCCTCTTTCACATCCTTTTGGAATCATCTCATTTGGATCCATGGTTTGAGAGATACATTCATTTAAAATGGGCATCATGACTTGATTTTCTAGGCAGATTTTGGGCCTGGCTGGCCCAATCAGATTTTCTAAGCATGCTGCACAAACCAGTCACGTTTTTTACCTCTTTTGGCCATGCATTGGACATCCATTCACTTAAGTTTGGCCCAAAATAACAACATTTTACACCTCACTTCACACTTTTATTCTTATGGATAAATCACTTATTAAAAAGCCCATGAGAACACCTAATCCACCCTATTTAAGAAGCTGAAACCCTAACCCTAAAGGAGCATTGGAATTTCGTGGCAAGGAGGAAAAGCTTCATCACATATCATATTCCATTCCACTTCTATTTTCCATTAGGTAATCATCTCTTCCATGGTCATGTTTTGATATATCTACGCTTGCTTACCATGTTCATCACCATTAATCCTTCCATTTTCATATTTCTTTTTCTTATTTAAAATATTTTCTTCGTCCATAAAATTACCCAAAAATATTTTTCACTTTTCTTAACGATTTATTTAATTTTATATAATTTTTATTTTCGTATTTTTTTAATATTAATATTTTATTTTAATTATTTATTCTAAATGGTCCATTTTAACACACTTTTTTTTATTGATTTTATTTTTAATGACTTAAAATTATTGTTAACATTTGATTTTTGGGGTGAAGGTTGACCAGTGTCTCATGGTCAACCTGACCTTTTCTTGGAATTTTATTTCACATTTTCAATTTATTTTGGATTTATTTATCGACCTAGTTTGGTTGGTTGACTTTTAATTTGACTTCTGTTTTATTTTAATTAATTCACGTACAAATTTTCATTATTTTTAAAAACAAATTGGGGGATGATGATGTCCTGACCCCACCTTATTTAGTTTAATTTTTCATAATTTTCTTGATTAATTTACTATTTATTCTTGATTTATTTCTAACCTAGTCTTATTAATTGACTTTTGGTTTGACCTATGTTTTGTTTTAATTAATACACATGCCAATTTTAATTATTTTTAAAATCTTTTTGGGGGATGATGATGTCCTGACCCCACCTTGTTTAGTTTAATGTTTCATAATTTTCTTGATTAATTTGTTGTTTATTTGTTATTTTTTAAGTTCACTTGAATTTTCAGTTGACTTCTTTATGATCGATGTTTGACTTAGGGATTGCTTATGGCAATTGAAGAGATCTTTTGATCCTCCCTTGTTAATCTCATACGCCATGTATTAGAGGCATTTTACCTTGATTTTATTTGGTCCTTACCTCATTTCCTGATTAAATTATTCAGTGGACCCTTCGTGTGTATATTTTCATCTGTTTGATTCATCTGTTATCTTTTATACTTGTTTCTCTCATTCATGCTTTCTATTGCTTGATTATTTAACATGTTCATACTCCCATGAATTGTTTAAATGCTCCATTATTTGATTCTTTGGTTTGATTATATATTGTTTATTTATCCGATCTGGTTGATAACTGTTGCCTACTTGTATGATGTATGAGGCATATATTCTTATTGTTTGTTTGCCATGAACAATCCCCATTCATAACAAGTGTACCCCTTGAAGGAGAATTGCGACCCAAAGCGCAGCGGAAATTAAAAATTTCTCCTTTAGAGATCCTTACGAATGGTCATGATCAGTGATAGAATATTTACCTCTTATGACGGTTGAAACCTTTGGTGAAGATCTCTTCTGACGATCAAAACCCTTTGATGCAGATCTCTTGTGACGATCAAACCCTTTGATGCAGATCCACTAAACGATCACGAACGTTGAACGATGACAACGTCTCTACTCAGTCCACACGAACGGGTTCCTTCAATCTCAGTGCTAGCTGGTACGAATGAAGGCTTTGAGTGAGAGAGAGAGATAGAGTGAAGACGAAAAGAATGCAACCGCAAATTTTTGCTTCTGCACAAGGGTTCTATTTATAGAACCACTTGTGTGGGCTTCAAGCTAAAAGCCCACTTAAGTGTATTTTGGTCCATATCTTATAATATGCCCAAAATCACTTAAGCCCATGGTACCTTACCATATTTCGTATTCTACTCAAGTACACCGTACCTTACGATGTTCCATAACTCACTTAAGGGCACCGTACCTTACGGTATTCCTTAGTTATCCTATCTCTCATCAATCCGTCCTTTGTGTGTGACCCTGTAGGTTTTCGCGGCGTTGGCAATTATATTAAATCATGTATTTAACATAATAAACAGTGAGCGGTATCTAGCAACACATCACTGCTACCCAAGACACGAAAATGTCATGTGATCTGACAAAACCTTCTGTGATAATACTTATGTGTATAATTACCCTTTTGCCCTTATGTCTATATTGAACACAAGGCATAGACCGTGTCATCCTTGTCCAGTTCAATATTGGGCCCGTAGACATTTATCCTGTTATGCAGGATGGGCAAATTCCATCTAGGTCACTCATGTCCCTCAGCATGCTTCGTGGAGTACCCATCAACTGTCTTTATGGTTATCCAGTTACGGACAACGTTGGATCAGCAATAAAGCACTCGACTCTACATCTAGGATCCATAGTGGTTTCAGGTCGAAGAGTGGAATACACTATTATCACCATGAGAATAACTTATGACACCTTGCATAACTTTCTATATAGTATTCTCATAGCGGGTCAATCCGGTATAAATATTACTCCTAATATTCATACCTATGTTTAAGACTTGATAACTCTTTATCCATGATCCATGAGATGTGATCATCAGTCTACAAACATAATAGTCTTAATGCTTTAATGTTATCCCACTTCACACTAAAGCTCGACTACGGATACTTTAGGAATAGTGTCCTTATGTTTAATGTGTTCTCATGATTAAGTCACACTTAATACATTAAACGGACTATCTATTCCAGGGACTTTATTAATCAACCATATTAAAGAGAATGCCTTTTATTATTCGATACAAGTACCAAAATGTATTGGCCTCTAGGGCTTACACCAACAATCTCCCACTAGCACTAGAGCCAATCAGGTATACCCCGTATGCCCATTGATCTAGTATGGCCATTATGCTTCTGCTGCGCAATAGGCTTTGTCAGTGGGTTAGCAACATTGTCATGTGTAGGTACTTTACATATTTTCATTCAACGTCTAAGTATGTGTTTGGATCGTTGGTGAGATCTAGGCTCCTTAGCTTGTGCGATAGCACCATTGCTATCATAATAGAGACCAATGGGATCCACAATGCTAGGGACTATGCCAAGTTCACTAATGAACTCTTTGATCCAAACAACTTCCTATTCTGCATTTGAGGAAGCAATTTACTCGGCCTCGGTTGTAGAATCAACAACTGTATCTTGCTTTGAACTTTTCAAGCTCACAGCGCCACCATTTCAGCAAAATACATAACCATTGGAATCATTCATATTAAAGCGTCTCAGCATCTTGTCTATGTACTCTGACTTAGGCCAAGCATTTTATGATCTATCTCTATAGATTCTGATTCCTAATATATAGGCTGCTTCACCTAGGTCCTTCATAGATAAGCATTTCCCTACCCAAGAGTTTACTTGTTGCAGGGTAGGGATATCGTTTCCAATAAGTAATATGTCATCCACATATAATACCAGGAATACGATCATGCTCCCACTAACCTTCTCGTAGACACAAGGCTCATCTTCGTTCTTAACAAATCCATACAGTTTCACTATTTCATCCAAACGAAGATTCCATGAGTAGGTCACAGGCTCATCTTGATCCATGAGTAATACATCACCTAGATCAGATATCCATATATCTCAGGTATGTGACGTATCCTGCCTGACCTACGCTGGTCTTGTTCTACTTGAGCAGGTTGCTCTTACACAACTACTTGTGTTTCCTGCTCTAATTCCTCCATAGGTGTATCGATACTTTGTGATTCTTGAATTTCTTCAAGTTCTACTTTCCTCCCACTGGTTCCTTTGGAATTAAAATCCCTTTCTAGGAAAACTCAAGTTCGAGCGACAAACACTTTGCCCTCAGAAGGATTGTAGAAATGATATCCTCTTGTTTCTTTAGGATACCCCACAAATAAGCATTTGTCAGATTTGGGCTCAAGCTTAGTTGAAACTTGTCATTTCACATAAACTTCGCAACCCCAAATCTTTATGTAAGACATATGTGGTTTCTTACCACTCCATATCTCATATGGTGTCTTCTCAACCCTTTTGGATGGAACACGGTTAAGTGTGTAAGCTGCTGTCAATAGTGCATGTCCCCAAATGGAGTTTGGAAGATCAACGTGACTCATCATGGATTTAACTCATTAGGTTTCATCCTTTTAGTATTAATGTTATAAGTTGGCATTATGAGATCAAGGACATATAGTCCATTGCTCACTTGTGCAGTAGCATAGAATATATCATTCAAATAAATTGAGCAACAATTGTTCTTTATTATAAATGAAAAACCAAACTTGTCCAAACAAGAAATGGAAATAATATTCCTGCTAATTGCAGATACATAATAACAGTTCTCTAACTGAATTATAAAACCACTAGGTAAAGTTAATAAGATCCTACGGCTAAAGTAGCAACCTTTGCTCCATTGCCAACTCGTAGGTCAACTTCACCTTTTGCCAAATCTCTACTCCCTTTCAGCCCCTGCACATTTGTACAAGTGTCAGAACCGCATCCAGTATCTAATACTCATGATGCATAAGTAGATGAATTAATAACAAAAATACCTGAAGTTGAAGTCTCTACTCCATTCTTCTTATCTTCCAGGTACTTTGGGCAGTTTCTCTTCCAGTGTCCGGTCTTACCGCAATGGAAGCAGGTGCCTTCTTTTGCTATGCCTCCACTAGGCTTCAAAGCAGCAGTGGGTCTGGGATTTGCAACTTCCTTGCCTTTCCCTTTATCACCATGCTTAGTGGGCCTTTTGTTCTGTCTCTTTCCATTTCCGATCATCAGAATGGACTTCCCTTTTGACTTCAGATTCTGCTCGGCAGTTCTTAACATGGCGAGCAGTTCAGGAAGAGATTTGTCCATGTTATTCATATTGAAATTTAGGACAAATTGACTGAAACTATCTGGCAACGATTGCAAGATCAAATCAGTCGCAAGTTCCTTTTCGAGGGGAAAACCCAATCTCTCAAGGTTTTCCACATACCCAATCATCTTGAGTACATGGGGACCTACAGGGGCTCCCTCTGCTAACTTGCTTTGGAAAAGGGCTTTTGAAACTTCAAACCTCTCATGCCTTGCTTGCTCTTGATAGAGCAACTTCAGGTGTTCGATCATATCGAACGCTGACATGTTCTCATGTTGCTTTTGCAATTCTGAGTTCATGGTAGCTAGCATGAGACAAGCAGTTTCATTGGCATCATCGACATGCTTCTTATAAGCATCTCTTTCTGCCTTAGGTGCAGAACTAGGAGGTTCCTCTTCAGGAACAGGTGTCTCCAAGACATACAGCTTTTTATCATGTTTGAGGACAATCCTTAGGTTTCGGTGCCAATCCAGAAAATTTGTCCCAGACAATTTTTCCTTGTCAAGGATTGATCGCAAGATGTTGTTAGAGGTGTTTGCTGTCATGGTTATCTACATAAGGATTAAGAAAATATAAGTATCATTGACATATTTAATTAGGCCTTTAATCAAATATGCTCCCACTATTTTACTCAAAACAAATGACCCTCATCATTTGATTCGGAAAATCCCGTTGGAAGATTTTCTAGTGGGTCGAGATCCATATTTCACTTCGTTCTAAGTCCGCGTAGGCGGATTACACAAAACTAGGTTATTTAGGTAGGAACTCCTTCCAGTTGTATCTCATACAACTCTCGAAAATTTCAGTTGGGTGAATAACTCCTTATTCCAATCCATCATATGGATTATTCCCAACTCTTGCTTCTAAAACATATATGATATTATTATAATTAAGTTTGACCCATTGTCTTAGCAGTTGGATATTACAATTATCCCATCGCACCTTACTAATATAGAACATGCACCTCGCTTTGGCGAAACCTACATTATCCGATACTAGTCTTGATGAGTGCTAAAACTTGGAAAGCAAACATATATAACATTCTCATAATTTGTTTAGTTAAGTTTGACCCATTGTTTTAGCAGTTGGATATTACAATTATCCCATCGCACCATACCAATATAGAACATGCACCTCGCTTTGGCGAAACCTACATTGTTCGATACTAGTCTTGATGAGTGCTAAAACTTGGAAAGCATAAACTTAATATTTTAGTTTGAGGGAATTGCAATTGTTATGATCTCACCGGCTTATTTATCATACAAATCGTCTCTCACATGCATCAACATACATTCACATGCATCAACATACATACACAATGAAACAGTTATGGCCCCTAGCGCAATTGTTCTCCCAAGCCAATGAGAGAACCTAAGCTAACCTAATAACGATCTAAGCTTCTCCAAGCAAGATCTTCAAGGTTGTCCTCCTTTAGTATTGAATTCTTCTCTAAGCTTCTCCAAGCAAGATCTTCAAGGTTGTCCTCCTTTGATCTTGAATTCTTCTCTTTCTTCATATCATTATTCTCCTTTGATATTGAATTCTTCTCTTTCTTCATATCATTACATTACAGAAGAAACTCGTTTTACATACGAGGGATTGAGATGAGAAAAGAAGTTACATTAAAAGATCAAAAGGAGAGGCACGACACGCAGGTCGTATTTAAAAACCCAAAACAAAATAACGGAAGACTAAGGCCATAACTGATCACAACAAGGCAATAATAACAAACACATTATTATTATTAATTTTAATTCCTTTAATTAATTAAAACCAAATTAAATTTCGGCGACCGATCACACTACGCAGAGTTAGCCGGGGGTTCCTTCAATCTCAGTGCCCTTGCGGGGTTGGAGGGGCAGCGCCCTTGCGGGGTTGGAGGGGCAGCGCCCCTGTCCAAAATTTTAATGAACAATTCATTTGAAATGGACATTGTTTTTGCATCAACACAACTCTTGCGTAGGCACAAAATCAGAAACCCAAAATTTTGACTCTGGGAGTGTGACGACCGTCACAGGCGTGTGACGAGCGTCACAGGCCATGTGAGTGTGACGAGCGTCACAGGGCACGTTACGACCGTCACTGGTCAAAAACAGAAAAGCCTAAAATTCTGTGAGTGTGACGACCGTCATGGGTGTGTTACGACCGTCACACATCCAGTTTGTTACGCTTGTTACGCTCGTCACACGAGCCTCACGCAGCCAAAGTAACAAACTTTGAAACAGTCAACACGCTCGTCACACGAGCTTCACGCAGCCAAAATAATAGGACTTTGAAACAGTCTACGGACCTCTTCCAAAAAGCCCTAAATTCACAACTCCTTGACGGCACAACCCTTGCGCCGTCACCAACCCTAATGCGCCAATTTCAGACCGTCAAACACACCTCGATTGTTGATTCAGTATGATTGATCAATAGGTCATTGCTTCACCATACTAATGTCGGATTCCGAAGCAAATGACCATTGATCGCTCAAAGGAAAACAATCATTTAGTGTTCGAATGAATGAAACAGAAATAGTATATCACATATACCGTACTTTGCATTAGGATTACTTATATCATATATAAGTTGATCGGTCTCAATTGTGTAACCTATGGACGATCGATGTATCGCTGCTTCACCATACTAATGTCGGATTCCGAAGCATAGTCAACATCAATCATCCAACTCGTACACTCATGATGCCAAATTTAATTACCCTTTTAATTAATCGATTCATTCTGTCTTTTAATCATATTAATACAGAAATTAAACAGCTATCCGATTCATGGTTTCGTAAGTGGCTCTGATACCACTGAAGGAGAATTGCGACCCAAAGCGCAGCGGAAATTAAAAATTTCTCCTTTAGAGATCCTTACGAATGGTCATGATCAGTGATAGAATATTTACCTCTTATGACGGTTGAAACCTTTGGTGAAGATCTCTTCTGACGATCAAAACCCTTTGATGCAGATCTCTTGTGACGATCAAACCCTTTGATGCAGATCCACTAAACGATCACGAACGTTGAACGATGACAACGTCTCTACTCAGTCCACACGAACGGGTTCCTTCAATCTCAGTGCTAGCTGGTACGAATGAAGGCTTTGAGTGAGAGAGAGAGATAGAGTGAAGACGAAAAGAATGCAACCGCAAATTTTTGCTTCTGCACAAGGGTTCTATTTATAGAACCACTTGTGTGGGCTTCAAGCTAAAAGCCCACTTAAGTGTATTTTGGTCCATATCTTATAATATGCCCAAAATCACTTAAGCCCATGGTACCTTACCATATTTCGTATTTTACTCAAGTACACCGTACCTTACGATGTTCCATAACTCACTTAAGGGCACCGTACCTTACGGTATTCCTTAGTTATCCTATCTCTCATCAATCCGTCCTTTGTGTGTGACCCTGTAGGTTTTCGCGGCGTTGGCAATTATATTAAATCATGTATTTAACATAATAAACAGTGAGCGGTATCTAGCAACACATCACTGCTACCCAAGACACGAAAATGTCATGTGATCTGACAAAACCTTCTGTGATAATACTTATGTGTATAATTACCCTTTTGCCCTTATGTCTATATTGAACACAAGGCATAGACCGTGTCATCCTTGTCCAGTTCAATATTGGGCCCGTAGACATTTATCCTGTTATGCAGGATGGGCAAATTCCATCTAGGTCACTCATGTCCCTCAGCATGCTTCGTGGAGTACCCATCAACTGTCTTTATGGTTATCCAGTTACGGACAACGTTGGATCAGCAATAAAGCACTCGACTCTACATCTAGGATCCATAGTGGTTTCAGGTCGAAGAGTGGAATACACTATTATCACCATGAGAATAACTTATGACACCTTGCATAACTTTCTATATAGTATTCTCATAGCGGGTCAATCCGGTATAAATATTACTCCTAATATTCATACCTATGTTTAAGACTTGATAACTCTTTATCCATGATCCATGAGATGTGATCATCAGTCTACAAACATAATAGTCTTAATGCTTTAATGTTATCCCACTTCACACTAAAGCTCGACTACGGATACTTTAGGAATAGTGTCCTTATGTTTAATGTGTTCTCATGATTAAGTCACACTTAATACATTAAACGGACTATCTATTCCAGGGACTTTATTAATCAACCATATTAAAGAGAATGCCTTTTATTATTCGATACAAGTACCAAAATGTATTGGCCTCTAGGGCTTACACCAACACCCCTCTCCCATAAAGTGTATAATATTTATTTCTTTATTTCTTTAGTCACCTGTTAATACAAGACTTAAAACGAACATCCGATAACCATTTCAAAATAAGATCAAAAGCTCGATCCAACGTCGAGTAATCATTTTCAAAACTTAACAGAACCAGCACGCATTCATCCATCCTCTTGTAAGTCCACTGCCTCAGGCATCGCCATCTACCTGTAAGTCGATTGCCTCCGGCATCGCCATTTACCCTTATCCGTAACTCCTCTCCGCGCTCCATCCGTCGACTCTCGTTCCGTTTAGGTAGCACCCATTAGGTAGAACCCTTTGTATGATAACATAGGTAGAATTCCCTTATTCTTTGCATGCTAATATTAGGTAGATGTTCCCCTTTGTAAATCCTAACACATAGGTCCATATTGCATGACAACTCTAGAGCAGAGCTTCCCCACTTTTAGACCTTCCGTGCGTCTCCGATCTTGTGGCATGTCAGTCTGTTATATTGTAAAGAGGTAACTGTCTAAGACTCGATTCGGCGAGCTGCGACACCTACTGCTAGGACGTTGAGCACACTGCCCATCCTCCTTTGACACAGCTGGTGTCCTCTTTTGTAAGTCCATGTTCAGATGGCAATCCTTAACCCCTAGTTAGCCGAACTACGTTTTGCTCTGATTCTCATTCCATATGAGATACATAGGCATAAGACGCGACGTCTTACCGAGCACACTTATCTTTAACCCATAGGTAGCTGAGCTACGAAGACTCTGATTCTTATACTCAGATGAGATACGTAGGCAGTGGATGCGACATCCTTGCGAGTCATTTTCTTTTAACCTTCCTTTTAGTAAATAGTACTTTAGATATACCTACACCCTTTAGACTAGAACAACACTTATGAAAAGGGCTACCTAGGATTACCTAGGATGTTTTGGGTGCTTAAAACCTTACCATTGCATAACCAACCCCCTTACTCAGATCTCTGACATTTTTACTAGTTTTTGATTCGATAAAACTTTTAGGTTTTTGTTCGCTTTCTAACCTTTCCTTTGGATAAATAGAAGTACGGTGGCGACTCGACTTGTATGGTTTACATTGGATTTAGTCAATATCTCTAATGGTAACGAATACCCCGCTACACTCTTCTGGTAGTTCATAATCGTTCTCGCCACCTTCTTTCGCTTGGCTAATTGGGAATTCGAAGTTATAAGGAATTATAGCAGTGTCATGTTCAATATGTTCATTCATTAATCTGCATGAGGAAGATGTTTATTTATTGTTATCTTTTGGATGATTTTATAGGAATGAAAGAATATGGAAGGGTATTGCCATTTTTGAAAAGAAAATTTAAAACGAAAGAACAAGATCGTAATTGAAAACTAAAATGCAATTTAATTCACAAGTAAGTGATTGCAATGAATGAGGCCCTACAAAGCTTGTCCATTTGCTTTGGGCATAGAAAAGGAGTTATTATTATTAGAAAAATAGTAAATTACTTCGAACTGGAAATCATCTCTGGGATCTTGATGGCCTTCCAATTGTTGAGAATTATATTTGGTGAACAATGACACACCAAGTCAGGTATCCCTTGTTCTTCTTCTTCAACCACAACCACTTGATCTTCATCCATATATCCCGCATTATGGAAGATTTCTTGAAGTGTACAAAGCTTCTTCTGGTTTTTCTTCTGAACTCCTTCATTAGCTGGTTTGTAACCTAGCCCGAGTTGATCCTTTTTCTCTGGTATTTCCAACAGCTTTCCCCAACTCTGGGTATCTCTACCCTTGATCAACTTTGACATCTTCTCCCATGGGGATATTGATTTTTCTCTTCTCCGACTGGTTGTTGCAATCTCCAAGTATTGAAAATGTATTTCCAATGTTTCTTCATCCGCTTCTATGTATCTGAAAGAAAAAGGTGGCTAATGAACATGTCCTCCTCCCCTTCGACGATTATTAGCTTATCGTCAATTATGAATTTCAACCTCTGGTGTAAGGTTGAAGTTACAGCTCCTGCGGCATGGATCCAAGGTTGTCCTATGAGACAACTATAGGATGGATTGATGTCCATTACTTGAAAAGTGACCATAAAGGTATGATGTCCCACGGTTATTGCTAAATCAACTTCTCCAAATACCATCCTCTTCGAACCATCAAAAGCCTTTACCACCGAAGTACTAGTTTTCATGGAAGTTCTTATATTGTTCAGCTTTCCTAGAGTATTTTTAAGCATGACATTTATAGACGATCATGTGTCCACCAATACCCTTGATAGGAGACTATCTTGGCATTTGACAGATATGTGTAAAGCTTTGTGATGAGTATGTCCCTCTAGTGGTAATGCATCATTACTAAATCCTAAACAACTGCTAGCGGTGATATTGGCCACCACATCATCAAATTGATTTACTATTATATCCTAAGTGACATGGGCTTTGTTTAGTATTTTCAACAAGAATTCTCTATGGGCTTCGGAGCTAGACAATAGGGATAGTATGGATATTTTGGATGGTGTCTAGCTCAATTGGTCTACGACCTTGTAGTCGCTCTTTCTGATCAACCTTAAGAATTCATTGGCTTCTCCTTGAGGTATAGTCTTCTTGGAAGATTCAACTTCCTTCTCTTTTGAACTTTCAGGCGTCTTTCCTTTTGATTGTGGCTCAGGAGCAAACACTCTTCCACTCCGGGTCATGCCCCCAACTCCAACAATATTAGTGACTGTTGGTTCTGGTACTACAGGTTTGTCTCCTACATATGTTTTATAGCTATAATTCCAAGGTACAAATTTAGTGCTTTCGAATGGGAATGGTGTAGGAAAAGAAAATACAATAGGGTCTTTTGGTATTTTAAATGGAATTTTAAATGGCACTCGAACTGGTACTTGCACTGATGTTTGGGAAGACGTTGGGAATGGTATTTGAAATGGTGTTGGAGTTTCCATTTGCTAGTAAGGGATATCAAAAGGT
This sequence comes from Lathyrus oleraceus, assembly GCF_024323335.1. Lineage (NCBI taxonomy): Eukaryota > Viridiplantae > Streptophyta > Magnoliopsida > Fabales > Fabaceae > Lathyrus > Lathyrus oleraceus. The sequence continues at coordinate 232,536,151 of NC_066584.1, read as the reverse complement.
GTGTGCCCCTGAGATTCTATGAATGAGACATCTTCTAACTTTTTGATATACTTGATTTGAACCAAACCTTCATTCATCATTTGTTGAAGACACTCTTTCATCCTTCCACATATGTCTGGATTGATGAGGCACATTTTACAGTTAGCACGTAACTATTCGAATGCCTTGTAATCGATAAATTTTTCATGTATCCTTGATATGGGAGTTTTCACTTGATCTACCATTTGGGTCAGAACAATGTCGTCTAGTCCCTCCACCGTATTGATAGTCAGACCACTGTGTCCTGGCATTGGATTTTCCTTCACATTTGGACCCTATGGAGTGAAAGAGATAATCTTGCAATCCAATAAGTCTTGTACCTTGAACTTGAGTGTCAAACACTTCTCAGTAGTATGTCTTGGTGATCCAAGGTGGAGTCACACCTGGCATTAACATCGTAACCACGAGGATGAGAATTTGGCGGGGGTGTTAGAGGTTTAATCTCTACCAACCCCTTTTGAATTAAGTATGGCAAGACCTGAGTATATGTTGTAGGTATGGGGTCAAATTCCTTCCATGGTCTTTGTTGATCCCTCTTGGCGTATCCATTTTGTTGATTTTGTTGAGGCGACGCTCTACCCTGTTGTGCTTGAGGCCTAGAGTATGCCTGTTATGGATACTGATTAGGGCCTACTGCAGCTATGTTAGAATTGTAAGGCACATGCGAACTCCCTTCGACTGTGACAACATTGGTCTCGCCTTTCTTCGAATTGTTATTATTGGAGTACCTTTTATTACTATTTGGATTTGAGGATGGTTTTCCAATTTTACCGCTTTTTAAGCCATTCTCAATCCTTTCCCCAATTATTACCAAGTTATCAAATCCGATAGATACTAAACCGATCATCTTTTTATAGTAAGGGCCTTGCAGGGTGCCCATAAACATGTCAACTAACTCATTTTCCAAGAGTGGAGGTTGAACGCGGGAAGCCAATTATCTCCACCTTTGGGCATACTCCTTGAAGGATTCACTGCCTTTTTTAGACATATTCTGAAGCTGCATGCAATTGGGAGCCATATCCAGGTTATATTTGTATTGCCTTAAGAAGGCATTATCCAGGTCTTCCTAAGTCTTGACATGGGTTCTTTCCAGCTGCATGTATCAGTCTAGGGATGCCCCACTTAGACTGTCCTGGAAGCTACGCATCATTAGTTCCTTATTTGCTGCGTAGGCATCCATCTTTCTGACGACATCCTGAGATGGTTCCTAGGGCAACCAACATCCTTATATTTCTCGAAATCAGGAGTTTTGAACTTTGGAGGTATAACAACGTCTGGTACCAAGCACATCCCCATAACATCAACTCCGAAGACACTGAAAACTTTAACCACTTTCAGTCTTTCTTCTAGGATTTTATATTTGTCTTCAGTTCTTGTTTCCCTAATAGTGACAACAGGGTGAGTATCTGGTTTACTTTCCTGGACCATGCCCATAGGATCTTCCTCCTCATATTGTTGGCTTAGATCTACATAGTTGTCATGCGGAATTGGTATTTATACGGGACGAGATGCCCCATTCTGAATAAGGGTTGGGATAGACCCTTCAGAATGAAGGATACCATCCTTAGTTTCGCCCCCTTGGATGTCAGAGGTAAATCCTTGTAGAGGGTTACCATCCCCGGGCGGTGGGGTAGACATGGAAGTATACTTCCTTTTATCATTCTCAACCTCCCTTGCCAACATGTTGGTAATGGCTCTCGTGAGTTAATCCATATTGCCCTTCATTTCCTTCATATTCCCTTTGACCGAGTCCATATCCACCCTAAGTGCTGCCTGATTTTGTTCAAGTTGCTCCATGGCCTTCTTACATTGAGCTTGAGTTTGCAGAGTCAGGTTGTCACGTTCGAAGATACTGGGAAAGTATGAGAAAAAGATTTTGTTTTCTTTTCAATGCATGTGAAATGAAGCGTGCATGAATGCATGATGATGCATGTAAAAATGTTTTGTTTTTACTTCTTTAGGGGAAATTTCAAATATATGCAAAAAGGCCCATTTTAATGCAAATGGTATGATGATATGGATGCTTTTTGAATTTAAACTTTTTCTATGGTTGGGGTAACATGTAAGTATTCCCTATATTAGATATGTTTCTTAAGATTAAGTTGAATCTAGGATTAGACTACTCAATCCACTCACTTGTGGGATATAAAGCTTTGTGTAAGATAATAACCCTAGAGTAATGGATTATACCCTTGTTTTCCCATGAGAAGGAGCAAGGCTTCCTATGGTAGTCCTTCAGGATAAGTCTCATCTAGGAGGGACCTTAGTAACGACCCTCCTGGGTTGATAACATAAGGTCACCCTGATTTGAGGGTGTTCTAGAAAAGGTCCCTAGAGTCATGGACCAAATTCAAAGTTCCATCATGAAGAAGTGCTAGCCTTCTTATGACAAATATTTTGAATTGATCTACTCTAGGCGGAATCGTCATCAAAGACCCCACGGGATGAGAACCCTAGTGGCCAAGACAGGACGACCCATTACTTAAGCTTATTATTTTTTCTCAAGCCTGGTTTTAGCTTCACACCTTTGAAAATCCCAACCAATATGATATGACATGCATAATAATATAATAAAGAATAAAGTAAATAAATAAAAAAACATAAATAAAATAAAGCAAATACATAGAAAAACAAGCACAACCCTAAAACCCAAGGTTAGGATGAAATCTCTTTAGAGAAAGTATAAGAACTCCCCAACAGAGTTGCCAACTGTCGCGGCTGGGAAAATGACAGAGTCTGCACCATCTTTTATTCATTCCTAAGGAACAGGGAAATAATGATAAAACCTAATGACTAAGGGTGAAAGACTAGGTTCAGGAGTCGGTTAAGTAAGGGGAAGGTACTGGGCACCCCTTACCTCCATTATATTCAATGGAATCCTCATACAATTCTAGGGCTAGTGTATGTTTCTAAGGTGTTTTCTTGGTTACTAATTAACTATTAATTATTTATTATATTTACCAAAGCATTTTATTAAAATTAAGGGGAGACCCAAAAAAAAAATTTATAACTGTACTCGCTAGAGTTTACAACTTTATGCCTACGTACCTTCGCATTAGTCGAAGGATCAGAGTGTTGTAGTTCTTCTTGAAAATGTTGGTTAGTTGATTGTTTTTATCCCTTGAAAATTCTCACGCATCGGGGGAGGAGAAGTGATTTTAGAAAATGCCTCAATACATTAGGGTAGATGTCTTATGATTTGGAGTGAGTTGGAATTGACTTTTATCCCTTTATCCCTTGCAAAAATACTGTTTTAATTTATTTAAGAAAATAAATTAGGAATCATAATTATGTGTTAGACATAACCCCTTATCCCGATTTAACCTTTGATAACCCCTTAGTTTCATCCTAAATTGTATCCCATGTCTTTAACCCGTTTTAACTTGAAAATAGCATTTAATTTAATTAATAACAATATATTAAATACGATATAATAATATAATACAAAATAAATTAAATTAAAGGTGATACAAAGAAATTAAATTGGATGTCATAAGATATATTTTATATCCCTATTTTGTCCCATTCTTACATCCCTTAATACCTTAAGTATTATCCCCGATTCTATCTCACAATTCCTGATTTAATTAATTCTGATATAAAGAATATAAATCCCTAATTAATTAAAATATTACTATTATAATTAAGTAATTAAATAAATAAATATCATGAATAAATAAAAATAACAAAAACCTAATTTTAATTGAATTAATCCTAAATATTAAATGGGTAAATTTTAATTAATAGTTAATTAAGTAATTAATTAACTAAAAATTAATAAAGCGAGGGGGTGTATCTTGAACTGGGTTAGCAAATTGGCCATTAGGGTGGGGTGTAATTGGCAAGGGAGTTGGAGCCCAATAGTTGTCGAAGCCCAGTGCTTGGGAGGGTCTACGGAGGGAAAGAGTCAATGGTTGACTCTCTCTAAACCTCTTGATCAGGATCAAATGGATATGATGAAACGGAATCACAACCCTTGAGCTTGATTACTGATCAGAGTATGCATCCGGAATGATTGAGATACAGGGTCAACGGGAGGGTGTACGGTAGGATCGTGTATAGGGAATGATCAGTTGACTAAGGTAGTCAACTGATCCGAGGGCACTGGAGAAGGCCACGTGTCCTTCATCCGAGGGATCACGGAGGAAGTATATTAACTCAGACTCCCTCAGATCTCTCATTTTTTATCTGTCTTTCTCTCTCTTGCCTTATGCTCTCTCTACTTATCTCTAACCTCTTCCTCCGACCACTCCTTCTCCGCCCCTGAAACTCCTCTTTCCCCAAATTCCGGTTGATCTTCAACCGGAATCGGGGATTATTCTGGTTTAAAGGTATTTTTCTTTATTTATTCTGCTCTCAATCCTTTATTTTTTTCTTTCTCTTCTGATCTATTTTCTTTATTCTGGTGCGAGGTATCAATGGATTGAAATGGTGGAGGTCAGGTTCAAGTACAATTAAGGTTTGATGTCAACCTTAATCGACTTAGTTTCTGAACTTTTGCTGAAGGTTGGGGATTGTTGCTGCTACTGTCGATTCTAGGGTTTTCTTCTCCTTCCAATTCAATCTTAGACTTAGGTTATTATAGATTAGTTTTTTTTATTGATTTCGTTTAGGAATTTTAGAATTTGATTTGTATCAGATTCAGATTGTAATTCCAATTAAGTTTTGATTTTATTTGGAAATAGATTTCGTATTTGTAATTGCAATGTATCTGGTCCAAAATCTCTTGTAAATCACCATTTGGATGTATATTAAAATGAAATTGGGAATATTTGACTGCATATTAATTAGTTTTTTTTTATTTGGGACTGCTGGGGAGGTTGGGGGATGAACGTGGGTTGCATCTGACTCGGTTCAGGTGATAGGGATGGGTTTGGGTCATTAGTTTGACCTAGTTTGGATGGTCGATTTTGGATCATGCTCGATCCAACTGGATAATGGGCTTGGGTTCTTTGTTTGACCCCATTGGAATAGGTTCTGGATTAGTCTCAACCAAAACAAAACAACGATATCTTAACAAACATTACCCTAATTAAATTATTAGTATATGAAGCTAGCGGAAATATACCCGAATGTATCGCATGCTCAAACATACAACAGATTCACCATCGAACTTTATTTATTCCCGAAGGAAAGGTAAAACATCGATAAAACCCAGGGGGAAAGAGATATGTTGGGTAAGGAAGTCGGTGATGCAAGGGGAAAGTATTAGCACCCCAAACATCCAGGGTACTCCATGGGAACCGTTTTGTTTGTTCTCGCTCAAATAGGTGTTATCTAAAGATTACTCGCAAAAGAATGGGAAAGGAAAAGAAATAGATAAAGTGCTTGGTGAGGATTAGGGCCCTCATGCCTACGTATCCTCATAGTGCAATGAGGAATTCAGAGCTCCGTAGTTCAAAGAACTAGTGGTGGGAGGTGAAAAGAATTGTGATAACAGTATGGTCTGAACCAAAGGATAAGTTTTTGAACTCCAACAAGGGTGAAAACATGAACCCAAGAGTAAGGTGGATTTTACCAGTATGTGGGCTAGCATGACTGTCGCTTTAGGGTAATGCCGAAAATACGAAGAAATAAGTGTTTGAGGGTATGACCCAAACATCTCTTGGTTCACAAGGTGACACAAGAAGGAGCACAAAGAGGTAGTGTATTTGGCTCAAATATAACTAGTATATCACATGGAGTGAATGAAGGTAGAACATGAGTGTCATGGGAATGAATGGAATGAAGTGACCAAAGTCACAGATTGAATATTTGGTAATAAGTGACTGAAGAAGTGTAGTTTGAAACCGAAAGGTGAAAGTGTATTGTAATCCATAAGAGAAATGGAATTTGCACCCTAAAGGGAAACTAAATGTCTGGGTACGAGCCAAACAATTCTAGATAGAAATCCAGACTTTTCGCTAGGCATCCTAAAAGGGTGTATATGGATTTCCAAAGAAAGTTGTATTTCTGATCTCAAAGAAGTAGTATGTCATTGGTTGAATGATTTATGATCGAAGGTAGATAATGGATCATGAAAGATATGGATGGTGCCCTAAGGCGGAAGAAGGAATAATTAGGAGTATGCTCGCCAAGGATTCGTATCCTCGTGCCTATGTATTCTCATGGTGCAATGAGAAAATCAGAGCAATCGTAGTTCGTGGAACCACGAGTGTATATAGAGAGAGATAAGGGTGATTAAAAGAATAACTTGTACCAACAGAATGGTATTAAGGAAACCCACAAATCGATGAAACTTGGAGTCAAAGAGTAAACGGGCGTCTTAGCCAAAAACAAGATGAAATAAATATTTGGGTACGATCCAAAAAATTCTTGATTCACAAGATGAACTGCCGCTATATCATCCTAAAAGGGTATAAGCAGGGCCGAAGAGAAAGTATTGTTGTGTATAAGGAATAGTATATCACTGGATATGGAACAAATAGTTCGAGATCAAATAAGAATGGTACTTTGGATCCAGGAAAGAGATAAACTCTGAATCGAAGCGCAAACCGGCATTTTAGCCAAAAAAGAGTGAATTAAATGTTTGGATACGATCCAAACAACTCTTGATTGATGAGGTGGATTACCGATATATCGTCCTAAAAGGATGTACAAGGAGTCCAAGGAGAAGTATAGTTGATCTCAAAAGGATGGTATTGATTGAATGAGTGAAGAATGATTGATTGATAAATAGGGTAGCTCGTGAAGAATCTGGGTTCTCCTGCCTACATATCCTTATAGTGCAATAAGGAAATTAGAGCTTTCGTAGTTTAGCCCACTAGGGCTGAAAATAAGATGATTAAGGAGGCAAGAATGATGATAGAATGATTAAATGAAAGAATGTAATAGACTTGATAGTTATTGAATAAGACTCACACTAAAGTCTATGAGTAAAGGTGGATAAGATAAGCAACGAGCCAAACGTCTCGCACCCAAAGATATCCAAAATGAGTGTAGGGAAGCTCTAGTCTCATTCCTTCTTTACTACTTAAGGCTCATGGCATATGATTCTCATCTTAACTTTCAAGTTTCTAGAGAAGAATCTTTGTTGTTTCTTGTGTTGATGATGAAGACCTTATCGATCATTCGATTTGAATTGCACTAAAGTTTATGCATGGAGGTGTATATAATGAGCGTTAGGTCATTCATCCCATACCCAAAGATATTCAGAATGGGGGTAGGAACTCTCCAGTCCTATTCCTTCTCCATTGCTTAAGGCTCATGTTGTACAACTTGAATCGTGATTGATAAGTTGTTGATGTAGTCCTTGCTTGTTGCATTGCTTTGTGAAGAGAGAGAGAGACTCGCCAATCGTATGCTTAGAATTATGCTAAAGTCTATGAATAGAGGCGAATCGTGATTTGAGGCTAATCTAAGGGATCATGTCATGGTTAGTCATGATTCGATTAAAATATATGTCAAAGATCTAAATCTAAAGGGAGCATGTCATCAAAAGCTTAATTAAAAGTTCTAAGTCAAAATTCCTAAGGGAGCATGCATGAAAAGCTTGATTAAAAGTTCTAAGTCAAAATTCCTAAGGGAGCATGTATGAAAAGCTTGATTAAAATTCTATATACAAAATTCATAAGGAAACATACATTTGTTAAATGGAAAAAATTGGTAAAATAAACCCCTAAGGAGCAAAAAGGTCAATTCACGTGAATATTCAATTAGGATCCAAATTGAATCAACATTAATAGTCTAACTAAAACCTAAAAGATTAGTCAAGTTTTAAAACTACTCTAACCAATTAAAACCTAATCATTTAGAAATTCAACTAAATTCTAAAAAAAACAAGTATTGTTCAAATTAAACCTAATTTTATTCTTATTAAAACCTAAATCTAATTAATCACCAAGATTAAACCTAATTAATCTAAAAGTTAAAGCTAAGTTTAATTAAGCTAAAACTAAAAGGGGTGCCAATCTGGATTGGATGTGCAGGAAGAAGCAAATGTGGGCTTCATGAGAGAAGCACTGCAGGATTTTTGGTATGGGAAACAAACAAACCATTGGGCCAAAGGGATAAGGCCCAAAGTTTAATCCTTCGTACAGGGGGGTACAAGATGGAAAAGGAGGGTGTGAAGAGCGTGGGCCTCAATGACCTAAGGCCCATACCCAAACGTGCGCATGGAGATTCAAACACATTAGCTCCAGAAGTTTTGAGTGTTGAGTTTAAATCCTGGCTAGAGACAGCCTTCCGCCGCACCGGCCGTCGCCTCCGACGGCGGCGGAAGTTCTAAACAAACAAACCAAAGCCTAATGGAGTCGTCTCGTCTTGTAGAGTCTCAATATAGACCAAGCCATTGCCAATTCCTCTAAATCAAGAGAATTGATAGAAATAAGAGACGAACTCTAGATCCTAAATCCCAAATTAAACGTCAAAGCGTAAAGAAATAGAGTCCAAACCATAGGGGCTTGGCTCCTCACATCATGCTCCACATCAGGGCAACAAGAAATGAGCAAGAAAATAACTTTCACCAACCTTCGAAGTGGAGGTGTACTTCGGTGTTTGTTGAAACTGAGGAAGATGAAGCCCAAGAAAATACCAGAGAAAACGCAATTATCCAGGTACTGTGATTTGAATCCCTGCTTGGCCTAATGCCTTTCTTCTTCCACTTCTTCTTCTTCTTCGAATTTATTCTGAACTGTGGTATTATGCTGCGAGAGAGGTCAAAGCTCGACTCATTAGAACTTCTGATCTTGAAGCTCTAGTAGTCACAAACGTGATGAGCGTGTGGTGAGAGATTGGGAAGTTTTGCAGAATGAGATTGAGAGTGTGAATTTGCAGGGGATCCAAAAGTGGTATAATGATGATGATGATGATTGGTTTAATCATGGATTAGGCCCAGGTTGGAATAGGTTTGGAGTTGGTTATACTTAGGTTTGTAAGTTAGTTGGATTTAGGTTTGGGAGTTAGTTGGGATTGGCTCACTGAGTTAGTAGTTAACTCAGTTAGTTAATTGCTTTGGACTCAGTTGGTTAATGACTCCACCTTGCCTTTGACTGCCTATTGCAGGTTGCCATCTTGAACTTGCTTTGAATGGTGACCTACTATTAACAGTATGTTGAATTTCAAGTGTGATTATTGTTTATGATGAGTTATTCTGCACTTGGATTGGTTGTGTTATGCATATTAGCCAAAAGAAATACCTAGCTGAAGAATGAACCAGAACTAGTCTCTTATTTTAAATGTCTTAGTGTAGACCAAAGTGATAATTTGATGCTTATATTTGATGACTTGCAGGATGTTGGCCATGACTGTTGGACTACTGAGCTCACTGCAGGTAGCTTGCAAGCAAATGTTTTCTTCAAGCAATGTAAGGTTAATGCTTATGGTTGCAGGTGATTAGTGCTAATGATGACCTAGTATGCCAATACCTTCCATTCTGGTGTATGTGTTTGTCAATGTTATCCTTATTATGTTGTTCACCATCTGTTGTTTGTAGGGTTGGGTTAAGCTCTTTAGTTGGCTATCCAATGCTTTTGCAGGATTGTTAAGGTAAACCTGGATTGAAATAGAAATATGTTGGTTCACCACTTACACTCACTTGTTGACGTTTGTAGCGGTAAATTCATTACCATTAAGCTATGGATAAACTTAACGTCAATAAAACCAAAGTCTCGACCATGCTTTTATTGTTTCCAAATAAAAAGGAAAAAGTACGAAGAAAACCCAAAGATAAGAAGTTTTCAAATCAAAACTAATAAAATGCCAGAGATTACAGGTAAGGGGGTTGGTTACACATAGGGAAGATGGTAGCACCCAAAGTATCCTAGATACTCCTAGGGAGCCCTTTTTTATGTGTGTATGTGTTTTGGTATAAAATATGTTTGCAATAAATAGAGTGTGGGGATGAGAAAAGAATTCATTGATTATATTTTTTTGTGTTTGGCAAGACCTTCGAATTTGTGCCTACGTACCAATATAAAAATGAGGGATCAAAACCTCGTAGTTCGTGGTATCAATTTAAAAGTGAGTGAATTGCTTTTAACAAAAAATTAAGTTTAAAAGAGGCACAAAATGCCTAAGAGAGTTTGAATGAGTGTTAGTTCTTTTTGTCTTTTGAAATTTTGAGTCAATATGATTAAGTTCATTTACAAGTTTGAATAAGAAAAAGAGTTCAAAAATGCAATGGCATAAGGCCAAAGTTTCTAGTTTGCAATAAAGTCTAAGTTTAGAAATCATAAGCAAAGAAGGTTTTGAAAAGGGGGAGAGATTTGAAATTTAAGAAGTAGAAGGAGATGAAGAGACTAATCCTAAGCAAAAATTTAAAAGTTAAGGGTTGAAAAGATCTAACCAATGGGATGCAATCCAATAGACAAGAATGTCATATAGAAACCCACTTTTCCTTTGGACTTTAGAATCAAGCAAATACCAATAAACAAGCAAGATGAAGAGTAAGGCATCAAATAAATATAGCCACATCCAAGCTAGCAACTTCATAGTCTTCTTCATAATCTTCCCATGTATCAGATGACATACTCCTTGAATGACTCAGAATAAGGCATTAGACGCAGGTTCAAAGTAACATTTGCATCAAGACCATGTAGTAGATGAACTCAAGTGGATCCCAATACTTGCATCAGATGAAAATTCAAATCACAAAAACTTGGTTTCAGAAATGTTGGCATTGGCCAAGTCCTTTTGCATAGGGAATGTTGCCTAATTCTAAGTCCAAAGCTCAGATCAAATCCAATAGTTCACACAAATATTTTTTAGGGTTTTTGTTGTTCATTAGGTATTTTAAGGTCTTAAGACCACAAACACAAACAAGATACACAAACAAATATATACAATTACAATATATGGCTCAAGTGAGCAAAGTGAAAATGGCATAAACATAAACAAGTTAAATGATATGTAAATGGAAAATGAAATGGTAAATGACTTGAATTTAAATGACATAAAGTAAATGACTTGAAATTAAAAGTAACAAGAATAAAAGTTAGTCAAATGTTAGTTGATTAGATGTTAGTGGAGTTTTGCTTTTCAATTGTTTAAGTCATTCTTTGGAGAACACTCAACCCTTTATTCACAAGCATGGATCCTTGAACCAAGACATCTTCCAAAGGAAGGAAAAAAGGCCAAGTTTCCACATAATACCATGAAAGGGGGGAGACTTACAATCTCACTTACTAGAATGCTATGCCTTTGGGTCAAAATTTAGCGCTATGTTAAGCAATCGTAATTGAACTTATGTAGAAGTCACAAATATCTGAGATCGGGCAATAGAAATTTTGGTGTTAATGCATGTTAGAGATATGGTATAATGAACGATACTCCTAAAACGTACCACACACAAAAAGAGAAATGATCAAAGGATGGACCTAATCTCATCCATACTTGTATTGGTTCATCTAACACAAAGTTATTGATGAACCAATTAGCCTTAGGATATTGAGACTTCATTGGTCAATGAGAGGGATAGGATAGAATGGGATTGAAGATGAAGAGAGAGGGGAAATGAGACAAACACAAATTGGTAATGGGAAGATTTTTTATCAAATTAAAATGATTCATTTATTTTGGGAGATGAAATGTACATTTCATCAATCCCCTAAATCCAATGATTTTAATCCAACAAAAGTCAAGTCAACCTTGACCAAGACCCAAACACGTAGTCAAACTTCACAAGTCAATAAAAATGGCTCAACATAATTTGTTCACAATTGATCAATTAAAAATCAAATTAAAATGCATTTAAATTAAATTATGTTTGATCAAAAACCTAAAACCTCTTCAAAACACTAAATAAATGGCCAAGAGATTTATCATAGATTAAACAAGGTCAAAGGACCTTGGAGAAAAGATTTCATTATTTTTGAAAATTCAGAAGTATTTTTAAATAATAAAAAATATACACAAAAACAATTAAATCATAAAAATTATCAATATTAATCCAAAAAATAATTTTAATTCAGAAAATGAAAGAGGAAAATATTTGAAAATTTTTGGTGAAAGTCCCATATTTTTTAGATTAATAATGAAATTGATATGAATTAATTAAAAATAAGCAATTAAATGAAATAATCAGAAATTCAAAAAAATTAGAACCATCTGATCTCCCTCATTAATTGAGGTGGCAGATCAGGTGGATGAAAACGCGCACTCCATGTGCACACGAGTCAAATGTCCCGCACGCGTGGTAATTACTTTGGATGGATGAGATTAGAAGCTGTGAACCACATCAGATGGTTGAAACTTTGCCAACACACCACCGGAGCCCTGGCTCCGGTCATCTTCTCCGGTGAGGACCACCGGACTGGTCCAAGCTCAAGTCAAAGAAAAATGGAAAATGAGTACACTATTTTGAAGGAAAAATGCTCAGGAGCACGAATCTGACATCAATTTTGTCCAATTCCAAGTATATAAAGAGATACAGGGATTTGAATTTTGAGGATCATGATCTGAGTTGCTTCAATTTGACCTCAAAGCAACTCAATCTTTTTGCCTACATTGGTAGGACTTCAGCAAACCAATAATCAGTCAAAAAGGATGGGAAATGAGTGAGAATTGAAGAAGAAAATTTTCTGAAATCTCACCTTAGAGGAGCTTCATATTAGCTTGATCTTACTTCCAATTTGGCTTGGCTTGACTCTATAAGCTTGCAGAAGATGATTTGAATGGTTAGAAAGCTTGAACTCTTGGAGTTTCAATCCTAAAACAGAAAGAGAACTGAAACTCGATTTCTCAAGAAACCTTCAAGATTATCCTTTCAATGGTGTTTAGGGAAGAAGAGGGTCGAAGCTTGGGCAAGAGGGATCTGATTTCTGATCATCAAGGTCCTATTTATAGCCAATGTGAATGATATTTGCACACTTCCAAATTTGGAAAATTTTCAAATTCTCCCTTGCATAGATGCATGGGCGTGCATGAGGCCCATGAAATGATGCCATATGATCCAAAGTCCAATGTACAATATGTTGAAATCATGTTAGAAGCTCATGCAAGTGTGTATGGAAATTGGAACTTGAAATTATCCAAATGGTGCTTCAACTTACACCCATGCGCAAGTACCTCATACTTTGTCCAAATGAGATGATTTTGGACTTTTTGGAAAGGTGAGATCAAGGGGAACAACTTTCTTGTTGAACAATTTTTCATTTTAAGCTTGGATCATGATGAAGTTTGAGGTGTATGTTTGGGAAATCAAACATATTTGAAAATTTTCTAAGTTCCAAGTCAAATGTTCACTTCTTCCACCTTGAATAACTTTTTCTCTGGACTTCAAATGAGAAATGTTCCTTCATAAAATTTATATCTCTTTCAAACCTATTAAATTTGGTCATGAATTTTACCTCATTTAGATTTGGCATGAAGGATTTATGCATTTTAGAAGTTGAGGAAAATCACTTGTTCAATGGTATTGGTCCAAAATGACCTATAATGTTTCTCCTTGGCACATGCATTTTAAAGTTGAATTTCCACTTCCTCCAAAAATCAAAGTTTAAGTACACATCTTGAATTTGATCATGCAACTTGAATAGCTTTCATCTCATAAAAATTCAGCAAGTTATGGTCTTGGGAAGTTGACCTCCTAACTAGGATTCAAACAAAATGACCTATAATATTTCACCATAAAAAATGAATTTCCAAGAAAAACTATCTCTTGACTTCAACATTAAAGTTGTTTGGAATTCCGTTTAGAGTAACTTTCCTTTTGGAATCATTTTCATATGACAAAAATTGTAGGAGATAGGGTCTATGGAACCCCAGTTTTGACCAGTTGACTTTCTCTGGTCAACCACCATGAACCAACTTGCTAGCTTGACATTTTATTGACTTTTGAGACTCATGGAGGATCATATATTTTGTTGAAGAAACTTGTTTAAGAAGTCACTCAAGATACCCAAATGAATTAGGGTTCCCAAGGCAAACCAACTCCAAACTCTTGATGATTTCTTGATCAAAATGACATGTGAAGATCATGGGGATCCATATATGATACTCAGAGCCATAGTAAACCAATTCTTGATTAAGCTCATTGCATTGGGGGTCTTAAACCCTAGATATTAGCTTGATGGAGCATAGGTGAGTATACACACTACCTACAAAAGCAATAAACTATCAAGGAATGATGTGAAATTCCGTGGGGAACAAACACCAACCAAATACACGTCAATCAAAACACTCCCTTCTAACTGTTTGAGAGGAAACTCTGCTAAGGGAAGAAAGAACAATTGCTCCACTAGGGATAAACTAGAAGCATTCTCAAAGGGACTGTCTCGACTGAGGGAATCGGAAATGAATCCTTCGTCAACACGTGACATGCTGGGGATGAAAAGGGAAACAATCCCTTTACCAATTGCTCTAGACAACTTCTTGTTGAGGAGACAACTGAAAGTTGATAAAGAGGATATAAACATGCCAGGATACGAGCAAATGTCTTACCTTTTGATGATCATAATATCCTTGGGAAAGCACTGAGGACATTCCATTTATCCTTTCAGTCTTTGCGGATGTTCATTTTGTTTAAAACAATTTATAAGACTTTATTTGTTTAAAACAATGATATTTATCAATTAAAACATGCAAACATTTGTTAAACAGGAACAAGTAAGAGTGCCAAGGATAAAGGCTCAAATTTATTTAATGGGATGGTAGCCCGCAAATGGCGAGACTCCATGGATCTTTACAAATTTGAAATTGGTGATATACATGGAAAAAGGGCTACATTGAACATAATGACCGTTTCTCCACCAACTCTGAATTCATTGTATTTGACAATTCGGTTGACGACGGTTGAGCGAGAATCCCTAACAAATGACAGCTATAGAACAAAGTCTTGTCAGGATGCAGTTACTTGCCAAATCCCTAATTTTTGCCAAAATTGCCCCCGGGTGAGGTACTCAATCTAGTGGGATATGTATATTCATTTTTTTATGTCTCTAACTTTTGCCTGGACCGTCCTTTCGGGTTTTCAATCCATCAAGACGCTCATTTTTGCCTAAGTCACCCTTTCGGGTTTTCATCTTAGCGGGCTATTCTGTTTATATTTTAGGCGAAGTATTTCTTGACTACATCTGAATTCACAGGACGAGTGAAATCCTCCCCATCCATAGTTGTGAGCAACAAAGCACCGCCTGAAAAGGCTCTCTTAACAACGTATGGACCTTCATAGTTTGGAGTCCACTTGCCCCTGGAATCGAGCGCGAAAGACAAGACTTTCTTGAGCACGAGGTCACCTTCTCGGAACGCACAAGGCTTGACCTTCTTGTCAAAGGCTTTCTTCATCCTTTGTTGATACAACTGACCATGGCACATAGCAGTTAATCTCTTCTCTTCAATCAAATTCAGTTGGTCATAACGACTCTGAACCCATTCAACCTCAGTCAATTTGGCTTCCATCAAGACTCTTATTGATGGGATTTCAACCTCCACGGGGAGCACAACCTTCATTCCATATACAAGAGAGAAAGGGGTTGCCCCTGTTGAAGTACAGACGGATGTATGATAACCATGCAAAGCAAATGGCAACATCTCATGCCAGTCTTTGTATGTAACAACCATCTTCTGAATAATTTTCTTGATGTTCTTGTTAGCAGCTTCAACAGCCCCATTCATCTTGGGTCTATAGGGAGAAGAATTATGATGTGCAATCTTGAACTCGCTACACAGCTCTTTCATCATCTTGTTGTTCAAGTTAGATCCATTATCAATAATGGTCTTGTTTGGAATACCATATCGGTATATGAGTTGATTCTTGATAAACCTCACAACCACCTGCCTGGTCACATTTACGTACGATGCCGCTTCAACCCACTTAGTGAAGTAATCAATGGCTACGAGAATAAAACGGTGATCGTTCAACGCCTTAGGTTCAATCATGCCAATCATGTCAATTCCCCACATGGAGAAAGGCCATGGTGAGGAAATAACATTCAGAAGTGTCGGGGGAATATGAATCTTATCCACATAAATCTGACACTTGTGGCATTTCTTCACAAATTTGCAGCAGTTAGACTCCATTGTCAGCCAATAGTAGCCTGCTCTCAACATCTTCTTTGCCATGGCATGCCCATTGGAATGAGTACCAAATGAACCCTCATGGACTTCAGTCATCAACAGGTATGATTCGTGTCTATCCACACATCTGAGTAGAACCATGTCAAAATTCCTCTAGTAAAGCACATCACGATTAAGGTAGAAACTGCCAGATAATCTTCTCAAAGTCTTCTTATCTTTGACAGATGCCCCAGACGGGTAAGTCTGATTCTGAAGGAAACACTTGATATCATAATACCATGGCTTATCATCTTTCACCTCCTCAACTGCAAACACATGAGCCGGTCTATCCAAGTGCATCACAGTAATATTGGGGACTTCATTCCAATACTTCATTACAATCATTGAAGCAAGCGTAGCAAGAGCATCCGCCATCCGATTCTCATCTCGAGGAATATGATAGAAGTCAACCTTAGTAAAGAAAGTTGAAATCCTCCTCGCATAATCTCTATATGGGATGAGGCCAGGTTGATTCGTCTCCCATTCACCCTTAATCTGATTAACAACAAGGGCCGAATCACCATAAACATCAAGATGTTTAATCCTAAGATCAATACACTCTTCCAAACTCATAATACAAGCCTCATACTCCACCATATTATTCATGCATTTGAAAGTTAGCCTTGCTGTAAAAGGAAAATGTGTGCCTTGAGGAGTAATAATCACTGCCCCAATACCATTTCCATACTGATTAACAGCGCCATCGAACACCATACCCCATCGGGAACCAGGCTCTGGCCCTTCATCGAGCGTAGGTTCATCACAATCTTTCATCTTCAAGTACAAAATATCCTCATCAGGGAAGTCATATTACACTGATTGATAATCTTCAATTGGTTGATGTGCCAGATGGTCAGCCAAGATACTACCTTTAATAGCCTTTTGAGCTCGATACTCAATATCATACTCAAATAACAACATCTGCCAACGGGCAATTCTCCCAGTTAAAGCAGGCTTCTCAAAGATATACTTCATCGGATCCATTTTGGATATCAACCAAGTTATATGATTCAACATATACTGGCGTAAACATTTAGCGGCCCAAGCCAAAGCACAACATGTCTTCTCAAGCATTGAGTACCGAGACTCACAGTCAGTGAACTTCTTACTCAAGTAGTATATTGCATATTCTTTCTTTCCTGATTCATCTTGTTGACCCAATACACAACCCATGGAGTCATCAAGCACGGTCAAGTACATAATCAACGGTCTC
Source organism: Lathyrus oleraceus (assembly GCF_024323335.1). Lineage (NCBI taxonomy): Eukaryota > Viridiplantae > Streptophyta > Magnoliopsida > Fabales > Fabaceae > Lathyrus > Lathyrus oleraceus. The sequence goes on along the minus strand of NC_066584.1, from coordinate 232,518,906 downwards.
CCTTCAACAGGCGGAGACAGAATCAGAGGCTCAGATAAATACTCTTTGATACTGTCAAAGGCCCTTTGGCAATCCTCGGTCCAATCATGACGCTGATCTTTCCGGAGGAGCTTGAATATAGGCACACATGTGGCAGTCATGTGGGATATAAATCTTGAAATGTAATTCAAGCGGCCAAGAAAACCTCGGACTTGCTTCTCAGTTTTGGGCGCAGGCATCTCTTGTATTATTTTGACCTTGGCAGGATCAACTTCAATACCTCTCTCGCTGACAATAAAGCCCAATAACTTGCCGGAACGGACTCCAAATGTACACTTGTTCGGATTCAGGCGGAGTTTGTACTTCCTCAAACGCTGGAAAAGCTTCAACAAGTGCTCTACATGTTCAACTTCCGTTTTCGACTTTGCAATCATATCGTCGACATACACCTCGATCTCCTTGTGCATCATGTCATGAAACAAGGTAGTCATAGCTCGTTGATACATGGCTCTGGCGTTCTTCAAACCGAAGGGCATCACTCGATAACAGAATGTTCCCTAAGGTGTGATGAATGTTGTCTTCTCCATATCCTCGGGTGCCATTTTAATCTGATTATAACCAGAAAATCCGTCAATAAACGAAAAGACATTGAATTTAGCCGTATTGTCTACCAACATATCAATGTGTGGTAGAGGAAAATCATCTTTCGGACTAGCTTTATTCAAGTCACGGTAATCCACACACATTCGGACTTTTCCATCTTTCTTAGACACGGGCACAATATTGGCCACCCATTGAGGATATGTAGAAGTCACCAGAAACCCCGCATCAATTTGCTTCTGAACTTCTTCTTTAATCTTCACTGCCATATCAGGATGAGTTCTTCTAAGCTTTTGCTTCACAGGTACACACTCAGGCTTCAACGACAAGAAATGTTGCACGATATTAGTATCTAGGCCAGGCATGTCTTCATACGACCAGGTAAAGACGTCGACATATTCTCGTAGCAATTCGATCAACCCCTTCTTAACAGACTCTTCAAGGAGTGCCTCAATCTTCACTTCACAAATGCAGTCTTCAGACCCCAAGTTGACTGTTTCCAGATTCTCAAGATGTGGCTGAATGATCTTCTCTTCGTGCTCAAGCAGACGGGTAATCTCATCAGGAATCTCTTCAACATCATCTTCTTCTGCCTCAAATACACGGAACTTAAAGTTGGGAGATGGTGTTGGATCATTATGTTCAATGGGTTTGATTAACCTGCATAATGATTTTGAGTATAAAAGAGATTTCAGAATTCAAACAAGGCAAATCATTATGCAGATGAAAAGATTGATTTTATTCTCTTTTTTAGGGTTTTATGGTGATCACCAATTTCATGCAAAAAGCAAAAAGGAAAAATAATTTTGGAAAACAAACATTTAACATGTGATTATTGAATGAATATCATTGTATTAATCAAATTATGCCAACAATGTCTTCACTTCTCCTTTTGGCATGGGAGAAGGGTTTTTTAAACAAAATGAACACATTACGTTGACTTATGGATAACTGTTGGAACATCAACAACGACCCAATTATTGCAAATTCCTCCAGGTATGACAAAGTTGCCAAGGTCTTCCTCTTCATCATCTTCAAGAATGGCAACAGCTTCCTGATCTTCAACGGTGTGGATGAAACCTCCACTCTGGAATAGCCCACGATTATTGGAAGCACCAAAAGAGTACCCTATGCCAGATCGGGACTTGTTATCTTCTAACTTGATCATTTTCCCCAACCCAGTAGTTGCACCATGCTCAATGGCCAACTTCGCATCATTATAGGAGACAAATGAAGAAAGTCATTTCCTTGAAGGCTCAGCAATAGACAAGGCTTGGAACGGAGTCCCAACCTCATCCTCGGCATCAATATAGGAGAAGGAAGATAAATGGCTAACCAAGAGAGCCTTCTCTCCCCCTATCACCACCAACTTCTTGTTCTTCACGAACTTCAACTTTTGGTGCAGGGTGGATGTCACGGCGCCTGCCTCGTGAATCCATGGTCTATCGAGAAAATAGTTGTAAGATGGATGAATATCCATGACCTGGAAAGTGATCTGAAAATCACTAGGTCCAATCTTGATCGGGAGTTCTAATTCGCCGATCATAGTTTTACGTGATCCATCAAACGCCTTCACAACCACTCCACTCTGCCTCATGGGAGGCCCCTGATACGGAAGTTTGGCAAGAGTGGATTTTGGCAATACATTGAGTGATGACCCTGTGTCCACCAACACATTGGACAAGGCGTCATCCTTACAGTTCATAGATATATGTAAAGCCAAATTGTGGTATTTTCCCTCCTCGGAAAGATCAGCATCACAGAAGCTCAAATTGTTGCAGGCAGTTATATTTGCAACAATGCTATCAAACTGCTCGATTGTGACATCGTGATCCACGTATGCCACGTCCAACACCCTCTGCGAAGCTTCGCGGTGTGGCTCGGAATTCATCAACAAAGATAAGATAGATATCTTTGATGGAGTTTGAAGCAATTGATCAACAATATTATATTCACTCCTTTTGATGAGCCTCAGCATCTCATCACCATCCTCTTTCACAATGCCAGACTGGCCAACCAGGATAGGAGTATTATTATTTTTAACAGTAACAGGGCCACCACCCTTAACAGCAGGAATAAAATTATTTGGAGAAGAAGTCCCCACGGGACCGGTAGGATTAACAGCAGTTCTTTTCACAATGTCTTCATGGGATTTCGGCTGAGCCGAGAAAACACGACCACTACGGGTCACTCCACTAACATCTGAAATGCTCACCATAGAAGTTGAGGGCAACGACACCTCCTTTCCATCCTCCAGCATGACTACGTTATATCAGTAGGGAACAGCTTTGTCTGATACATAAGGGACAGGGCCCACTGGCTTAATCACAAGAGTTGGCGATACCTTCTTCTTGCTGCCATCATACTTGATAATGACAGGCTCAGGAATTTTAAACACGAGGGTGATAACATCAACTTCGTCCTCATTACGATTCTGAAGTATCTCAATCATCCCTTGATCTATCATCTCTTGGATGTCCCTTCTCACTTGACGACATCCTCTCTCATTGATGCTGCACACCTGGCACCTATCATGGTCATGCTCGTAATGGTTGTGTTCATACAACAGCTTATGTATATCGACTAAGGATTGCCTTATGTCATTCACATAAAGGACTTTGTATTTGCCAGGGCATCCCTGGACCATGTTAACAGCTGCTTTCCCATGCTCGGGTAATGGGTTCTTCTTTACATTCTGACCTAAGTCCTCAAAAAACAATATCCCACTTCTCACAAGGTCTTTCACCTTGGTCTTCAATGGATAACAATTCTCCACATCATGTCTGGGAGCCCCGGAATGATACACACAATGAAGCTCGGGCTTATACCACCACTGAGGATTGGTTGGTACAGCGGGAGGATCTCGTGGAGTTATCAGCTTCCTATCAATCAAGGAAGGATAAAGCTCAACATACGTCATCAGAATCAGGTTAAAAGTTACCTTCTTCCTCTCGTAGTTGCTGGTGCCGGTGTTATTATTGTTGCGAGGTTGGTAAGCCTATTGTTGTTGGCGATGTTGTTGTTGTTGTTGATGAACTTCTCTGAAAGCAGGTGCTATATGAGCCACCTGGTGTTGGTTGACAGTCGGACGAACTTTCTTCCTTCTTACAGAGGGCCTTCTTTTGACATGAGAGGACACAACATGAGTCTCTCCCTCTTTATTCCTAGAAAAGCCTCCATACTTCTTTGTTGTGGAACCGTCATCTCGAGATAAACGTCCTTCACGGACCCCCTCTTCTAGTCTCATCCCCATATTCATCATTTCAGTGAAGTCTGAGGGAGCGCTAGAAATCATTCTCTCATAATAGAAAGAGCTCAAAGTCTTCAGGAAGATCTTTGTCATCTCCTTCTCCTCTAGGGGTGGAACTATCTGAGCTGCCAGTTCTCGTCATCTCTGGGCGTACTCCTTGAAGGTCTCCTTATCCTTCTGGGACATTGTCTTCAACTGGTCCCTGTCTGGAGCCATATCCATATTATATTTGTACTGCTTTACAAAGGCCTCGCCTAGATCGTTGAAAGTGCGGATGCTTGCACTCTCCAGCCCCATATACCACCGGAGCGCAACACCTGTCAGACTATCCTGAAAGTAGTGAATCAGCAGTTGGTCGTTGTTAGTCTATGTTGACATCTTGCGAGCATACATCACAAGATGGCTGAGTGGGCATATATTTCCCTTATACTTCTCAAAGTCATGTGCTTTGAATTTAACAGGGATTTCAACGTTGGGCACCAGGCACAACTCAGCAGCACTTTTCCCAAAGAGGTCCTTACCCCTCAAAGTCTTCAGTTCCTTGCGCAGCTCAAGGAATTGATCTTTCATTTCATCCATTTTTTCATATACATTCGGGCCCTCAGATGGCTCAGAATGATAAATGGTGTCTTCAACGCGTGGGAGAGTGTGCACAACGGGAGGTGGCACAGACAGGACCAGACTAGATGCCGGCATAGAAGCAAGAGTAGGAGAAAAACCCTCTGGCATGAAATTGGATGGCATTCCCCAAGGGAACCCAAATGGCATAGTCGGAGCGAAGTGGGCTGTTGCAGCAGGCACCCTTGAAGTAGCTATTTCAGATATGACCGTCCTTGCGGGAGGAGTTGCAGCAGTTGGTGAAACCTGACTTTGTGCGGCCAGAACTGACTCCATCATGGCAATTAGCCTAGTAATCTCTTTCTTTAAGTCCGTGTTCTCTTGCTCGAGATGTTCCATTATCTTCGGATGATTGGCTCTGGTATTATACCGGTGCGTCAGCTTGTCTTCAAAATAATTGAAGAGCAAAGAGTTAGACCACTGATCAAGAGCTTGGAACAAAACCTGCTTATGCATATGATGCATGCAATGTTTGTGCATATGGTTTGTTTTTTGTTAGAGGAACTTTATAGAGATCTATTTTCAAATATTTGAAAATATTTAACTTTTAAGACATATATGGAATACTCATAGCAATAATATTTGGAAACTTTTTACACCAAAGAAGTAATATAGTTTTGGTAACCAAATACTTTACAAGAGAAAAGGAGAATGAACATCCTATGGAGCCCTAGAAACAATCGTCTAAAGCCTTCGAGATTGGAAGATAAGTTGCATAAAGCCTCTTCACCTCTCTCTCATAAGCTGCTTCCATATCGGCCTTCTCCTTAGCGAGCTGATCATACTTCCTCTTCCAAAACCTAGATGAGTGAGGAAGAATAAAAGTAACCACATCATCAGGCTCATCAATAACCTGATGCTCTAGAAACTCTATCACTGCATCCTTATCTTTGAGTTGCTGAAGAAGTTCCTCACGCTCACGAACCCATGCACGCGACCAGTCTTCATCTCTCAACTCCTCTACTCCTTGGTTAGGGAGGGTTGAAGGCCCAACCATAACCATAGGGGTAGGTCTCGGGTATTCGTACGACATGCGTTACTCAAGAGCTCTCTTCCTCACCCAAGAGGTGTAGGGTTCCAAAGCAATGCAATTCTTCGGACCAAGCTCATTCCTCCCTTTCCTATGAACTTTGCGCCAGGCGCGGACCATCCTATCCTTCAAGTTTTGGGGATCTTTACCCTCTTGAAAGAACAAGACTTCCAACAAAATATTGTTAGGTTTATCCTTTAAGGGGAACCCAAGCTGACGGCGAGCCAAAGCAGGATTGTAGTTAATTCCACCGCATGTACCAAGAAGAGGCACATTAGAGAATTCACCACAAGAGTCAATAATCTGAACGCCATGATAAACACGGTTATACCAAGAGATATCATCATTAGTGAGAGACATGAGTCTCGTAGACCACCATAGACATCCCTTGTTCTCCTTGAAGGCAAGCGTCTGAGGCAAGTGCGAAATAAACCACTTGTACAACAGAGGCAAACAACACACAATGGAACCACCACCCTTTGCATTCCTCATATGCAAAGAGAAATAAGTGTCACCCAACAGATTCAGAACGAGATTAAGAGAAGAGAAAATCCTAATAGCGTTCACATCCACGAAATTGGCGATGTTGGGAAATAACACTAGCCCATATATGAGGAGTACAAATATGGCTTCAAAAGCTTCCTCACTCATGGCCTTCCCAAACAAAGTAGCTTTGGCAATGAGAAAATCAGATGGGAGACCTTGAATTCCACCTTTGGTAGTCATATTAGCAACAATGTCAGATACATCCACATGAAGCATATCAGCAATCTCTTGAGAAGACGGAATCTTCTCTAATCCACTGAACGGCAACTGGTCAAGAACAGGTATACCCACATGATAGGCATACTCCTCAAGTGTGGGCAAAAGCTGAAAATCCGGAAAAGTGAAGCACCGATACAAGGGATCGTAGAACTGTACCAACACACTCATCAGACCTTCATCCACCTTGGTAGAAAGAATAGACAGAAGCTTCCTATGGAGAGCTTTGAACTCCAAGGGCTCTAATACATAAGATGTCAAACTCTTTAACTCTTTTAAGTCGGGTTGTCTGAAACTGTACTTCTTCGTATTCATTCTTTGCTTATCCATGTCTGAAAATTTGCAAATAGACCTCTTAAGTTCCTTAAAAAAATTATTGTTGATGGTATGGATGCATATGAATGCATGAATGCATGGATGCAACAATCACACTCAAGGATCAACCAAGTCACACCATACAAAAGTCATGGGATGGCTCACGTGATCGTCAATATCAATCATCCATTTAGGTGGATTATGGTTTAAACCTTATCAACACCCAAGTTCCATTGATATTGAGGATATACGAGAACGGATCAACCGCGAATCAAGGGTTTGTTGTAAGTCACGAGCATGGAGTCTCGGTTAAGAACCATCCAAAGGGAGTGTATTATGGTTAAACCTGACAATCATGTTCTAAAAGGGTCCCCATAGTCATCATCTCATCTTTCGGAAACAATTTTCTCAACAATTTTAGAAATCATAAACTATTTAAAACAATTAAAAAAAATAAAAAAAATAACACAATATGAATTAAAATCTCAAATAAATCTCAAATAAAATAAGAAATTGATGAGACTATTTTTCATTGACTTATCATTATCCATAGGTGTTAGGAAAATATTTTTGGATTTTTTAAATATCAGAAAGTAATTAAAAATGAATTAAAACTATTAAAAATCAAATAATCCACAAAAAATATTAAATGAAGTCACAAAAATAATTAAAAATCAAAATATGAAACTAGATTTTTCAAGAAAAAAATTTGGAATTGGTCTCATATTTTTGTGACTTCAAATAAATTTTATATGAATTTTTGAAAATAAAAGGAATTAACTCAAATTAAAAGAAAATAGGAATAATAGAAAAAAAGCGCAGCCACCAGATCAAACTCATTAATTGACGTGACATAGATCAAAGGCTTAGAGGCGAGGATGCATGGTAGACTTAAGTCAAGCACGCAACATGATGCATTAAATCAAGTAATCACAATGGATGCTCAGGATTATAACATTGAGACACGATCCAAGGGCTGGGAAACATACAAGTGGGGATGGTGGTGGAAACCACCATCTTCTTCGGTGAGATACCAGATTCCGGCCACCACGCGTAGGGAAAAAATTTGTAACGAAAATAAAAAGTAAGGACATCAAAATGAAGCTCAGGTGATGTACATCACCACTGTATCCATGGATCTTCCTCACTCTTCCTATTTAGAGAGAAATGTGAGATGGAAGATCATGGTGTGTCAATTGGAAAAGAACGAAATGAACAATTGAGACCACCACTGGCCTGCCTCAAGTGTGAGGACTTCAGAAAACCACACAAACCAAAGAAAATCACATTGAATTGTAAGATCTAGATCCAAAAAGTTTGAAGTTTTACCTCTGAAATTGAGCTTTTAAGGCCACGAATTCTTCAAGATCTTGATCTGCTTTTGCTCTGGAGATGTAATGGAGATGATAGGCTAAAGAATTGAGCTTTGAAAATCAACTAATGATGTTGAATTTCAAGCTTGAAAAAGAGAGAAAAATATGAAAATTCCTTTGATAATGGTTGGGATTTCAATTCTGCAGCACTTCAGGTCTCCACCAGATTGAGAAATGAGTGAGATTGTGCTCTTATTTATAGTTGAAGAGGGTTGTGAAGCATGGTTCCCTCGTGTGCATGGAATTTGAATCTTGCTTGCATGGGCCTGTGCAAGCGTGTAGCAGGCCCAAAAATGAGTGAAACACCTTGTTGATACCTCATGGAATGGATTTGGACGTGTAATTGAAATGGAATTGGCTTGCACATCAAGTTTCAACATGAAATGCAAAAATGAACATAAAGAAAGAGCTCTTCGAAACTCACCAATGGAAAGTCCAAAAAAGTAATGTGAGTAATGGTTGGAAAGCCCTTGAAATAAGGAACAAAAGTCATGTTGGGAAAAAATTAATTTGGCATTTGGAAATTAGTGAAAACTGGCTGTGAAAGTTTGGGCACAAAACATGTCTAAGTCACCCTTTGAAAATTTTCACCAAAATCAAACCTCTTCAAGCCCCTCTGTTTCCATGATGCAAGCTTCAAATAGAAAAACCTCCAACATCAAAGATGTAGGTCGTTTGAAGATTCTCAATTTAGACTTAAATTTTGCATCATTTAGATTTTGCATGAAAAAGGTATGGGCATTTGAAGTTAGGCACCTTTTCAAATTCAATGACTTAGGTCCAAGGTGACCTATAATGTTTTGTATTATCACATGTATTTATTTTAGGATTATGAAATTTTGTCCAACATAACATTTGAAGTAGACATCTTAATATTTCCAATTAATTTTGTCTCACCTTAAAATCATAAAAATTAAGGAAGTTAGGTCCTTGGGAAGTTGACCTTAAATTAGGGTTTCAGTCAAAATGACCTATAATGTTTTGAAATGAATGATGACCGTCCAAGTTTCAAATGGATTTTTGATGAACATGAAAGTTGTGCATATGGTTCTTAAGAACATTTTTTCTCTTGAGGTCATATTCATTTGACAAACACATCACAAGTTGTATCTTAGTGATCCTTAGTTTAGTCAGATGACTTGACTGGTCAACTTTTCAAGGCCAAACTTCCAATCTTGATGAATAAATGATTGAGGGGCCTCACATAGGCTCATATATTCATAAAATAATGAATGAAAGAACTTCCCTTGATTAAATTTGATCATAGGTTGAGGTTGCTTCATGAGCAAGGCACAGTTGAATTAGGGTTTCCTTGGGAATCAATCCTCAAGCCCTTTGGGTTATCTTGATCAAATTGGCAAATTGAGATACTTGGGGAACATGTATGATGATTAGGAACTTTGTGGACCATTGTCATGCTTTTTCTCATCGTGATTAATTTTAAAAAAATATTTAGTTAAAAACCAATGTATATTATTTAACAAATAAAGCATCAGAAAATAGAAATATCGATTTAGAGAAGAAAGAAGATTAAACAATTAAAAAGTAAAGACATAGGGAAATAGAGATTGCACTAGGATTTTTATAGGTTCAACCAAACCACTTGGCATACTCTTGTCCTCAGGAATTTATTCTTGAGAGTTTCACTAATAAAATGTCTTGAGATTTTAAGGATGTGCCCATAAATCTTATTACAACAAATAAGATATTTCAACAGGATGATCTCCTAGACCAAATGATGATTTTGATGGTTGAGATCACAAACCAAACAAAGAATTTGACTGGATAATCTCAAGAACCAAACAAATATTTTACCAAGATAATCTAAAGAAACAAACAGAGAATTTACCAGGATAATCTCAAGAACAAACCAAATATTTTACAGGGACAATCTCAATAACCAAACAAATCAAACAAGAGATTCACATTATTGATGAACACTTAAGTATGAACACCATTACAACCAAACTCTCACAAGTATTTTTCACTCACGAGGCTCTAAGAGAACTTTGTGAAAGAATAGGAAAAAATTAGAAAGTGAGAATCCATCTATTTATAGGAGAAAATGTAGTTCAAAAAGGAAAATGATTCATGAGATTTTAATGCAAATAATCGGTTATGACCTAGGGTTAATCGATTATTAAGCCAAATATGTAAGGTTTTGGAATTCACCGCCACTAATCAATTAAAAGCTTATTTAAATTATTAGTAGGTGTAACAAAATACTTAATCGATTAGCCCTAATGTATCAATTGATTATCTAGTGTAAAAGACACTCATAAATGTTTAACTAAGCTAATAACCAAGTAGGTACGTACGTAAAACATTTTCAAGTGATTTTATAAAATGAGAGAGGCTTAAAAAAACATTTTTGTGTGTGTGTGGGGGGGGGGGTGTTTGTGTGTATGTGTATGCGTGTGTGTGTGTTTGCGTGCGTGTGTGTGTGTCAGAATTGCCTTAGTAACTTAGGAAGTTACTCTTATACTTTTACAATACACCGATCACTCAGAGACATGATCATACAAGCTTTCATACTTCATGTATTTCAACGCCTTAAAGCTTCAAGATCCCTTGCTTGATTCATCATTGGTTATGCACTTCATCTTAGTCTTGTTTCTCCTAACCAATGAGCCTTAATAGGGCTTTTTGATAGAAACCATCACTAGAAATTGCTTAACCATAGATCATAGGAGATTCCACTAAACGTCGCTTGACATTATGTGTTGTTAGCATCAAAATCACCAAGATCGTCTGCCACAAAATCATATGTAGATAATTGTACCTGCAGGCATATAGCTCCACAATGTATTGATGGCAATGATGAGCTTCAGAGGATCACTCTTCTCTTTGAACGTCATTAGAAGGGGTGACTTGAAGTTTTCCAGGATTTAGGCGTCTGAAATCTCGATAGAGAGGAGTATGAGGTCTAAAACCTCTATGTCTTCATGTTGTTAGTCGTCTTGCCATTACTGTTGCTGGATGTTCTAAATGTTTGTTTGTACGGTTTGATTTGGGTGACACAATTCCTCCATAATAGTTTGCATCTTTGTTAGGGTTTCTCGGTCTCCATTAATGAATGTAACCCTTGTGGCCACTATTGCAATACAACAACTAGGTTAATAAGTTTTTTTAAAAAGGATATGGTCTAGGAACATTTTATCGGGCCTCCCAGTGGGCATTAATTGTACCAGTGGGCATTAACTATACTTGCAGTGAGTACAATAATGGTTATTTTGTTTGTGATACGCAATATCAATGATGATTTGGCCTATAATATTAGGCTTGACAGATGTCTTTATGCATCTCTATGCATCTAATGTGATTGAAGGCGGGTGGGCTGAGGTTGTTGACATTATGTGGGCTTAAGCCATAATATTCATAAAAGTTCACAACCCTAGGCTCACAGGTGTGAAGTGATTGAGAAAATAATATAACAGACCGTAACCCCCAAACACGAGACATGTAAGGACAAAGTGTTTTAAAAAAGACAGTAATCTACGATCTTCCAAGCACGAACTTGTACAAGCGAATTGTTTTGAAAAATTATTACAACCCACAATCTTTAAAGGATGACACTTCCACTCAAAGAGTCTCTTTATAACATTTTTAACTAGAGATTGTTAAAAATATAACCTTTAAAAATTATCATTAATTGAAGGGTGGAGGTATTTGAAAAAAGTCGGACAAATTTAGATATTAGAAAGAAGTGTGACAATCTTTACCATTTAGTATTTCATCTAACCCAAAATGAGAAACATTTATACAAACAAACAACTAGTATAAATTATTCTTTAAATTTGATATCAATAACAATTTTTTCTTAATTACTCTTTTAACAAATTGAAATAGTTAAGAACTTTTTTTCAAATCTCAATAAATAAACATTAGCAAAATAAGGAATGTACTGACTATACAAAATAAAAAATTGATACTTTTAAGAAGTAAATTAATGGTTTACCCAATCCAAACACTTGTTTCATTTCATCTTTTTTGGTTTTTGATTAACTAGAGACGTTGATACCTCAACCGCATCAAACCACGAGATCCTTTTACTACAAACATCATATTCAACACTTTCCGTTACAACGGTACGGAAATTCCCGTTTATTTGCAATAACCAAACTAAACAAAACCGTAGCGTAACAACGTTGCTTTCTTGCTACTTGAAATGGCAGAGAAAGAAGCAACCTTCTCAGAAACAATATCAGAAACAAGCACATTGACCACTATTAAATAAACACACACTACTACACTACTCTTTACTTTCCCCATTTTCCATTCTCTTTCTTTCTCTCCTTTTTCCCTCTATCACTTCCTCCCGGTTCATCTTTCCCAAACCCGGTTCGGTTCGGTGCAGTTGGATCATGGAGCAAACCGCGTTTGAATCCATTCAATTCAACGAAGAAATTCAGGGAATCATGGCGCCGGCGTCGGAAACCGCAAGCTCTTTCACCGCACTTCTCGAGCTACCGCCGACGCAGGTCGTCGAGCTTCTCCACTCACCGGAAATCACCGGAAAACCGCCTCGCCATGTCATTAGCCCGAAACCCTATCCTCTAACTTGTAGCACAGATGATTTGATTTTCCCTTCCAACACCGCGTTGGTCGAACGCGCAGCGAGATTCTCCGTTTTCGCCGGTGAGAATTTGTCACACTCGCCGCTGCCGGAGGTGAAAGATGAACTACCGGAAATCGAGGAAGGTGGATGTGTCTCTGATCGTACAGTCGAGAACAAGAATTCCAAACACTCGAAGAGGAAGGAGCGAGAGAAGAAGGTTTATCATCATCATCATCATCTTTGAACTCAATTGCAAACATTCTTGAGAATAATTAGGGTTTTCTCCTTTTCAGTAACTTTTCAGTAATTTGGGCAATTCTCTTGTTCTGTGAAACGCAGGTAAAAGCATCTTCCAAGAAAAGCAAAAGCGTCGCCGACGAGAATTCCGGCAACGGCGAGGAACTTCCGTATGTTCATGTTCGAGTTCGTCGAGGTCAAGCCACTGATAGCCATAGTTTAGCAGAAAGGGTAAACACTTAATCCTAAATTAACCACTATTTCACTTCTTTAATTACATTTATTATTACTTTATTATAAAGTTTGTTAATTTTTTTATATTAATTTGATTATTTTGTAGGCTAGGAGAGAGAAGATAAATGCTCGAATGAAACTGTTGCAAGAGCTGGTCCCTGGTTGCAACAAGGTTGGTCCATTTCCTTTCTTTTAAGATGTTAATACTCATTTACTATAACTAATCATTTGTACTTTATTTAATCATCATGATTATGCCATAATTCCATCTAAATTGTCTCCCAAAAGTTCTTTTGTGTCTCTAGATTATGGGATTTTTTTTAGTGATTATGCCATGTCATTATCACCTTTACACCAAAATTAAAAGTGCATGTTTTTCCACCGAGAAAAGTGCTCTATAGCACATAGTGTCAACATGGCATTTCTGTAGTTTTATCTCTCACATTACCACACCTCTTTTGGAATTATGCTTTACTGAAATATTACCCTACTTTAGGAAAATATTACCCAACATGTGCCCTTAAACCTCTCTTTAGGAATAAAAAAAAAGTAGAAATTGTGTGAAAATAATAGTAGTTTTCAAACCTTTAAAGAACTTCTAATACAATATTTAGAGGTCATGTGTAGATTAGTTGCGGTTTAACCAGACAAAATAAATAGAGGCTCTATTGAATCACGGTTTAACTGTTACAAACATTTTACGAGGTCCTATTTAACCAAGGTTTACTCGTGATGACCCTGTGCGGTAGTCTGTCTTGCACGCTCTCAAAGACGGTCGTGGTGTAATAATAATCCTACACTCCTCCTAAACACATTGGGTTCCAGTAACATTTTTATCAGTTTTATCTAACTGTGGAAGATGCTCAAGGCCTCTACAAAAATTTATATGAAGACTAGAATGTTACATAAAAGTAATGTATTGATTCTTTTTTACTATGGCAATAAATTAATCCTTTGTTTTTTGAAAAGGACCAACAAACATATACGTCATGGTTTGTACAGGACAATTAAGGTAATCACCCGTTGTTCTTTTCTTTAGCTTTCTAACTTATTGGAGAGACAGAGAGGTGGGTGTGGGCGTGTGGGGTGTGAAAGGGAGTTACTCTAGCTGGACTCTGGCTTTTAACAATTGGAACTTTGGAAGTGTGTTGAAACTTGTATTCATGGGCCCCCTAAACAATTGAAATACTAATCCATCTTTGGGAATGTGATGGTTACCATCAACACTTAGTTTGGTATCTATCAATCATTTATGGGATAAGGAAAATAAGGTGGGAAAATAAAGATTACTTTTTAGAGGGCAATATCTACCAAACAGAAAACCTAACTGGGCTTTGAGGATTTTACATAATTCAATTGATTTCACCTAAATTTTAGTTAAATACACACCTCAAGATTTATTTCCTAAATTAAAAGTTTATGCTACATTGTTTTGTTTTTCTTCTTTGGTGGTCTCGAGGTTATTACAATAATGGCATTTTCGAGTAAACCTTGGAGCCTTTGGATTGTAATTGTATATATTGAATTATTACCGGTTAAGTCTTGGTTGATTCTTCTCCCAAACTTTTGCTATCTGAATGACTTTCCATCACTGTGCTTTATTAATTGACTTGAGGTTGCTCCTCTGTTCCAGCATCATTTGTTGTTGTATCTTCAAAATTAAAATTTGGGTGTTTGTTTTAATATATATGGTCTGTCAACTTCAAAATGCCATCATGCAAATATTAAATATTGTCGGGTTTTATAGCGTTGCAAGAAAATTTAGCATTTCCCGTGTCTGATTATGTTTGAGTTATATTTTGAATAACTCTAGCATGTGGATGTTTATCAACACGGACAGATAACATTTTTTTTCCTTTTAAAATTGGAGAATGGAGAAATTATTATTGATTAAAACGACATTAATTGTTGTTTTACAAATGGCCCTCTAGGGATTCAAACTTTGCCCCTTGAGACTAACTATAAATAAGATCAAACTCTGACACAATATAGACTGTGTTAGTCTTGAGGCTGTCTCCAAAATTGAATTCTTTCTTTGTAACTTAACTAATATTACTATATTCAATCACATTTTCTTCAAAGCTAATAGAAGCTTTTCTATGCTTAATTTAAAAGCCTAAGTACCCAAAATAGCTCTTTGATTTTTGAGTGCATGCATGTTGATTTTAATTCAAAATAGCTAATCTGTTAAGTTAGCTGACACGACAAAGTTTGCTTTACAGATATCAGGAACGGCATTGGTTTTGGATAAAATCATCAACCATGTGCAATCTCTACAGCATGAAGTAGAGGTCAGATTTTACATGAATGACACTCTAGGCAATTGTTTAGACAAATGAAGATTAGGATAAAGTTGTTAGCAGCAATCTGTTTTCATGCTTATATCATCAACCTGCGGATAGTGCTTAAAAACTTTCAAAAATTAGTGGCTCTGTTCTTTCTTTAAAAATGATAGTAGTCCTGTAAAATGCTACTGTAATATTCAGGAGCATTTGTACACTCATGGGAACAATTAAAGCATAGCTTAGTTATTTTTGTACTAAATGACATTACAAATACATACTTTTCTTCAAAAATTAAGTCTGCTTCAATCTTCGCGCGTGCCTGATTGGGACTTGAGGCTTCAAATTGCATGCTCCTAGACTTCTGCATCTTTTGGTTGTTTATATCCTTGAAAGTTATAAAATGATATAAATGGTATTTTCACTGTGAAGATATAAAAAAATTGAGAATTGTATTTCATAGGATCTTTTTATTGGAACACAATGCATGAACATTTGAGTTACTTCACAAATGTGATATTGTTCATTGATCTCTCTGGTTTCAGATTTTATCAATGAAACTTGCAGCAGTTAATCCAATAATTGATTTCAACCTTGACAATTTATTGGCTACAGAAGTAAGTATTCTCTTTCATTAAAAAAAAGGAATTTATTTATTTATTGGCTTGCGGTGTAATCTGAACTGCAGTATCATGTCTGGATTTGAAGAATAACATGTCATCACCATCTGAAACATTTTAGCGAATTTATTGGAGCATATCGACACTTGTGCATTATTGATCAGTCCTGATATAGTTTTATTAGACTACTTTCTGAAATTCTTCTAAGTTTCCATATTGATTAGAGAGTTATTCATCAAAATTCTTTTTACTAGCCCTTCTAGATATCATGCTTAAACACTAAATGATGAACTTGAATATGGGGATATAAAGATGGCTTAACAAGAATCAACAGTATGAAAGCATAAATGCTTGCACTTGTTCGTTTTACTTTCCTTCTGCTAACAAAACTTCGTTTTGGCTTGTAGGGAGTGTCTCTCATGGACAGTAACTTCCCTACCACAGTTGCACCCGTCGTATGGCCAGAAATCCCACACAATGGAAACAGACAGCAATTTCAGCAACCATGGCAATCTGAAGCATTCCACCAACCACTTTGGGGGAGGGAAGAAAACACCCCTAATTTCATGACCCCAGAAAACTCACTATTGAGTTATGACTCATCGGCAAATTCAGGTATATAATAGTTATTCTTCTACTGCTAGTCTCCTCCAAAAACATTCCATGAATATTGATCTAATTTAATCAATCATGGTTGCTTTTTCCACTGTCATTGGGCTCCACTAAGGAGCTGATGAATCTGAATTTAACAACTTCAATAATTTGCATACAGTATCTCTGCACTCAAATCAGATGAAGATGGAGCTATGAAGAGGTACAGAAACAGTGGTACTAGAAGCAATTAGTCTAGTAGTGTATATAACAAATATAGTTTTAGAAATTAGCCTTGACTTGAGCAGGCCCAACATTCAGCAGGATTTCATATTGTCCTCTGTTTGTCAGAGTAAGTTGGAAAACCTGGATTTTATTCAGCCAGCAGGCTAGCAAGGAAGAAGAATTCTAATGCTATTTTCATATAATATATTAATTAATATAATATATTAATTAATATCAGTGTGTATACTAACTATAGTGGTGATTCAGTCTTAGGTGATCGATTGGTTCTGATTGTAAAATCATTGAACAGACTGTAAATTACTGAACTGTCTTTGAAGTTTGTTGCTTTGTTCGCTGATTGCTAGTACTCCTTAAGATTTCTAGTCAGTATTTCTTATTTTATTTTGCATTATATCATTCTCCATTTTATTATTTTTAAGACTCTATTCATAAGTATGTATTTTTTCTTTTTTTAAAATTCTTCGTTTTCCTACTTTTTGCTTTTGTTTAAGCTCGGTATCTAGTCCTATAACCGACTAATAAGAGAAGACCAATTTTATTGTCCATTTGTAAGAAGCCCTATAACCTACTAATAAGAGAAGACCAATTTTATTGTCCATTTGTAAGAATCTCATTTAAAATCAAGCAAAGTTTTGTAATAATTGTTAGCATTGGGTGCAAATTTACTTTTTGTTTTTACTCGATGTGCATATCTTTATACAAAAGGTAGCGGTAACTTTTATATCTAATGGCACACGTTAAGAAATCCACATATAAAAAATTATATTGAAAAAATCAATAAAGTTATTAATTATAAGTTACATAATTTTTAAGATTTTTTTTTTATATTTATCTCTTAACTTGTGCTCTTGGAATAAGAACACAAGTTGGCATTATCCTTATATAAAACTATATAAAACTTGCTACTACTTTTTTCATGGTTGAATCCCTTTTCAATGATAAAACTAGTACAAAATTACTAGGTCAATAAAATTATAAATATTTCCGAAATCCATAATTCTACTAATTTGTTATGTTGATCCTTATATTCCAACTACTTATTGTTAAGTTGAAATTACAATTTAACCATTTATTAATTTAATATCTAATTTTACTATGGGATATTTGATCCTTTTAACTCTTATGACTCTCAAAATGTAGGAGGGTGGGTCATAACGAAGAGGGATGACACACTGACAACATTACCAATGACGATAATGTATTCCGTTAAATCAGACTGAAAATTTTAAAATATTTGTATGATATGATAAAATAATATAATTTTTTTTACACTGTCAATGCATCACCACTAAACTCATAAGATATATGCGTTGAATATTTATCAAAAATAACTTTAAGATATTAGATATATAAATTATTTATAAAATATTTGATTATTTACTTTTTTCGTGTGCCAAAAAAAAGTCTCTAATTATATTTAATTATTTATTTAATAGTTTAAATTTTAGAATTTTTCAATGCATTTTATTTTTTGAGTAACTCTACTCAAATTTTTGAGAAGAGTAAATAAGAATTTCCCTTTATAATATGTTGACACCACCTTTTAACACCAAAATTTAACATTATTTATAAATATTTACACGAATGAACTTTTTTAAAATAATAAAAAAATATTATTTATAAATATTTATACAAATGAACATTGTTTTGTTTTACAATATTTTTTTAAATAATAAAAATATATTATTTATAATTATTTTAAATTTATTTTATAACACAAATATAAAGTTTGGTCATTAACCAATTTTATCATTCTATTTACCACAAAAATATATATTATTAACCATTTATTTTAGGGAAATGTTATCTTATACTCTAGGGACACAAGATAAGACACCCACTTGTAAAAAAATTGTATTGAAAAAATCAATTATAAATTTAATTTTATATCTTTATTAAAATCAATTCACAATTTCCAACATAAAATTATTTTCTTTAGTTCTTATCTTGTGCCTCTGAGGCACAAGTTAACATTATTCTTTATTTTATTTATAATTCATTAATTACTTTTACTACTTTATTACTCAATAAAATTCATAATATTAAATATTTTTTAACATTAAAGTATAAAATATATTAATCATTCTTTACCCTTCATTGCATCAATATTTTCTTTTCCCAAATATTAATGAGTTTTCAAATGTTATTATTTATTTTTGTGCCAAATATTAAAATTGAGAAAAATCCATTCCATTCAACACCCATCATTGCATCAAAACCAACAACCAAAACCTGTACAAGACTCTAGATCAAATAGCAACAACAAAAGAATCCATGAAGCTGTGCGTGTGACACTTCCATTGTAGTCAAGTAAATCATTCAAAATTCCCTTCTTTCCTCGTCATCACCATGTCCTCAAACCCCTTCACCTTCTTTCCCCACTTCGTCTTCTTCACACCCATCACATAAAACCTCTATCTCCCAATATCCATGCATTGAAGGATAATGAACATAATAACAATACAATGATGTGGAATTTGATCATAAAGTCCCATGTTGATATGGGACTATTTCATTCAGCTTTCTCACTCTACAAACAAATGAGACTAATGGGTGTTCAACATGATACTTTCACTTTTCCCATTATTAACCGGGCTTTATCGTCTTTCAGAACTGATTCTATTTGTGGAAAGATGGTCCATTGTGTAGCAATTCAAATGGGTTTGGATTTGGATTTGTATTTTTGCAATACCATGATTCATGCTTATGTCAAATGTGGCTGCCTTGATTACGGTCGCCACTTGTTTGACTTAATGTCTCAGAGAGATGTGGTTTCGTGGACTTTGATGATTGATGGGTATGTTAATGTGAGACGTGTTAGTGTTGCATTTGGTTTGTTCAACAAGATGAAGATGGAATTGGAACCAAATTCAGTTACTCTTATTGTAATGTTGCAGGCGTGTTGTGCGTCTGCAACATTGAATGAGGGAACTCAGATTCATGGGCATGCGGTGAAAAGTGGGTTACTAATGGATTGGTCTGTGAAAAATTCAGTTTTGAAAATGTATTCTAGTAAAGGAAGTGATGAAAAAGTGGGACTTTTGTTTAGTGAAATAAACCGAAAGGACGTGGCTTCCTGGAATATTTTGATTTCCTTTTATTCGTCAAAAGGGGAGATGATGAGAGTTGCTTGTTTGTTCAACGAAATGCGGAGGCTAGAACTGTGCTTGTGGAACATCGAGACTTTGACGTTAGTTGTATCGGCGTTTGCAAAGTCGGGTAGTCTCTTTGAGGGTGAAGCTATGCATTGCTTAGTGATAAAAACAGGTTTTTTCGACGATGTTTTGCTGACTTCTCTGCTTGATTTCTATTCTAAGTGTGGAAAATTGGAAATATCAGCTCAACTGTTTAAGGAAATTCATTGTAAAAGTAACATTACATGGGGGGCTATGATGTCGGGTTTCATTCAAAATGGTTATTTTATAGATGCCATTTTTTTATTCCAACAAATGCAAGCTGATGATCTTGTTATTGCTCCTGAAATTTGGAGAAATTTACTTGATGCATATGCAAACCTAGGAGCTTTGAAATTGGGAAAAGTGGTACATGGTTACCTTATAAAACAACTTCGCGATGAAGCTTTTCAAAGTAATGCACACTTGGATACCTCTATCTTAAACATGTACTTACGAGGCGGTAGCATCTCGTCAGCTAGACAAGTTTTTGATAGGATTCTTGTCAAAGATGTTGTAGCATGGACAACAATGATTGAGGGAGTTGGTTCTCATGGTTTCGGTTTTGAAGCCCTAGATTATTTTAATTTAATGATTGAACAAAGAGTTCGGCCGAATGAAATCACCTTCTTGAGCTTACTGTCTGCTTGCAGTCACTCTGGTCTTGTTAGTGAAGGCTGCAAATTTTATCATACTATGAAATGGGGTTATGGTATTGAACCGGGTTTGGATCACCATACATGTATCGTTGATCTTTTTGGTCGTTGCGGGATGCTTAAAGAGGCGTTAGTCGTAATATTGAAAATGAAAATTCTACCTGATAGTAGGATTTGGGGTGCTCTTTTAGCAGCTTCTAGAGTTTATGGAAATAAAAGAATTGGCGAATACGCAGCACAAAGAGTTTTGGAGTTAGAATCTGATAATGCTGGATATTATACACTACTGAGTAATGTTAAAGCAAGTGTTGGAAGATGGAATGAAGTTGAAGAGTTGAGGAGAGTTATGAGTGAAAAGAATCTTAAGAAGAAACCGGGGTGGAGTTGTATTGAAGTAAAAGGGGTTATTCAAGGATTTGTTTCTGGAGATATTTCACACTCTGAAGCAGATGAAATTTGTGAGACATTGTGTAGATTGAGCAGAGCAACATAGTTAGTTGTTCAGGAGAAAAATAGACTAATTTGAGATTGTTCATTTGGTTCATTTGATGTGTAGTTTTGTATACTCGTTGTGTTGTTCTAAACAAATTTGTCATAAGTCATTGCTGCAATAGATTGGAAAAGGATTAGTTTTACAGTATATAAATGAATAATTAATAACTAGAATATATCAATTGGTGATGGATTTCAATAGTAGTTCTCATTACTAACCTGTTTTTATTACATATAATCCATTTTTTTTCTAAGTTTAGGATTAACAACTTTGTTGAAGGAAATCATGATTTCCTCATTTAAGGACTTGTTGTTGCCTTTCCCACAACTCAAAATGAAAGTTTTATATATTTTTTTAATTTAAAAATGATAAAACTTGTTTGATTGTTTAATTTTACAAATCTGTTTTTTAAAATTATATTTTATTTATAAATCTTGAAAACTAAAAATTAAAAGAGATTTTAAATTAAATGTTTTGATTTTGATTTTTATAAATTAGGAAGATAAAAAATAAAGAAAAATTATGCAATTTTCAGTAGCAGTAGATGTGTAATAATGGGTAACTTTAAAATAGAAAAAAATAATGTATATAAATTATTTTATTTTATGAATGCAAATATATTTACTAAGTTTTTTTTCATAGCTAAAACTGTTTAAGACTAATAAATATTTTTTACTTTTTTTCTTTAAAATAATTATTAAATTAATTTACAAAATAATTTTGAAAACTAAAATATATAAGTTTAGTAATATAATAAACTTTGATTATATTTTTGTTATTTGTATTTGTATGGTATCTTCAGGTCTACCCTCCCACCAATATTCAACATTTATTGAACGTATGTTCTCCTCTCTAACATTTGAACCTATAATCCTTGTTTAACTCGAATTTAAGACTAAATTTTAATTTACCTTAAATTGTATCATACTATTTGATCTTCTTGTATTAGCCTTTCTTATAAAAGCTAGAGATTCTTCTCCAGGTTTTCTCTTTTCTATTGTCGCCACCTATTCGTCCATCGTAATCGTATTAACCCGTTATGTTTGGTGAACTTAGATGTTTGCTTATCTAACCAGTTTTATGGGAGCAATAGCAGCAAAAGATTATTCTTGGGCAGAACCAAAGTATTTAGCCTACAAATATGTTTTCATTCAAGGGAAAAAATACCGTTTGGCCTTTAGAAATGGGATTTCTTCTGATTGGGGTATTTTTCCAATTCCGAATGAGAAAATGATATGTCACAAGTTTGAAGGGTGCTTTGTCCCCTTTTACTTCTGCATTTTCTAGAATTGGGTGTTCGACTTCCACTAGTCTCTTTTGAAAAGGAGGTTTTGGATCATTTATGCATTCCCCTTCATAACTTCATACTTGTGCTTGGGGTTTTGTTAGAGTATTTCAGTATGGTATGAATACCATGGAAAAATGAGTTCAGCTTCCCGATACCACTTTTTCAATCCATTTAAGGTGAATCCTGTCCCAAAGGATGCCATTGGTCACAGGCTCATTTCTCTCTGTCGTGTCAAGAACTAGATCTTCAAGGTCTGTATCGACAACTGGAAGTATGTCAAGAACAATTACTTCCTAGCTAAGCCTATTTCTCCTCTTACTCGTGAGGAATTTTGTGTTGTCTCTCTCACTTATGTGGGGCAAGTTGAATGCACGGATCGGAGGCGATGATTCTGGTCCCTGGACCAATTCTCTAAAGGTGGTTAATATCATTGTGTCCCTTACAAAGCTCTCAATGAGGTTTATAGGGATATGAAATCAATTTTGCTCTCATTTTTTAATGAGATGATACCATGTATGAAAGTGGCGAAAGTTAGATCTGTGGAAGGACATAAATAAGTGTTTCGTGATTCATTTTATTTCTTTTTTCTACATGGCTACATGGACTTATTTAGTTTTTATTCTTTGACATTTCTTCCTTTTTCAGATAGGTTCAAGAAAGGTCATGTTGTTGCGATCGATGTTATACTAGAGCCTAGGGTTCTTCAGTTTGTTCTGACTCCTTTGGAAAGTCGGTCTAAGAAGAAGCATGACATAACTAGTTTGGATGCCCCCGACCAAGATCAAGTAAATAGGCCGAGGCGAGTAAAGGATGTTCCTATAGTTGATCCGTCTAAAAGGGTGTCATACGGTGAACTGGACTTTGTGTGTTTTTGCTTTGGAAAGCAAATGTCGCGGTTAGCAAGAGTCGCCACCGACTTTTCTTTTATCCAATAAGGAAAGGTGGAAAAGAACAGGAAAGACCTTAATTTAGATTTTGGGTTCGGGAGGTACATTATACAAAGGGAAGGTGTTAGCACCCTTTGTATCCATGGTTATCCATGGGCTCTTAATTGCTTGATCACTTATGTTTGTCTGAAAAAAAGTGTTTGTGAATTGCTAAAAAATGTTTTGGAAAGAGAGTTTAACTTTGTAATGATTCTTGTACGAATGTATACAAAGTGTTTATCTCGTTTAATTTTGAAAGTTGTTTAGAAAAATATAACTTGGCAATGATTCTAGTACGAATGTATGCCAAGTGGTGATTTTCTAGTATTTGCAAAGTGTAAGGTGTGGAAAATGTTTTAGGTTGTGAGCCAGCAATTGAGAGTTATACCTACCCAAGGTCTTTATGGGCATTTCCTATCCTTATGAGGGTAAAACTGTCCTTACTATTGAGAAGTAAGTAGTTTTATCCTTTGGATGTAAAAGGGACATCGTAGGGTATTGGTCATTGAAGGCAACATTTGTAAGGATACCTTAGCATTCGAAGGGACGATCATCATTTAACCGTAGGCTACGTCGAAGGGTCATCGAGGGAAGAAATCATATATTCGAAGGCAACATCCGAGGGACTATGATTTATTTTATAGGGACATGATGATTTAACCGAAGGGTCTTTGCTAAGTGTATCCCCACATTCGCGGGACATGACCGTAATACCGTAATATCGTAAGGCAACAAAGAGAGGTCCAAGATCACATATTCAAGGGCAATATTTTACAATCAATTAGGTAGTTGTAATCACTTAAGTAATTAGATCCACATTAAAATCGATCAAATAATTAGGATGAATCTCCACATTAAAATTAATACATTAAAATCAATTAAGTAATTAGGTCCACATTAAAATCGATTAAGTAATCGGGATGAATCTCCACAAGGGTATCCCACAAATAAAGGGGAATACCTAGCCAGCTACCCTCTTCGGGAGTATGTGAGTCCTTACAATATTCAGCAAACAGGTCAGAATACCAAATCAGGGTGCAATCGAGGATTACACCGCAAAAGAAACACAGCAGTATGAATGTCAGGCAAAATAACGCATGATTAACATAGAACAGATCAGATAAGCATAGGGCATAACAACCAAAATATTAGCGACTGTCGCGTTCGCCTCTGCCTCGCCTAGCGAAGGCTTAGCGAATGCTCGCTACATGCTCGCTTAGCGATGTGCTAGCGAGCGGCTGCTGGTTTTGAATTTCAGAACAGTACGACCTCGACCTGCTGCACGCCTTATGGCATCCAATACATAGATTACATGGTTCAGCATTCACAATATTCAGGCACACTTAAATTCACATGCAAAACCTCAAGTATGTTTATGAATTCTGAAATTCTAGTTATCAGACTTTGGATGTCACACTGGTTGTTATGACATCCAATTCTGCACAGACAGGGATTATGCAGAACTTAACAGTAAGTGCAGTAAATAACACAAGTAATTGTTCACCCAGTTCAGTCCAACATGACCTACATCTGGGGGCTACCAAGCCAGGGAGGAAATCCACTATTAGTAGTATCAATTCAAAGCTAAACTCACCCGTTTACAACTTATCACTTAATCCCTACCCAATGCAATTTCAATCTTAACCTAAGATCAGAGTTCCTACTCACTCCCCCTCAATCACCTCGGTGATATTAAAGACACTTTGAAGTCACACTTCAAAAACAACTCTTGATTATGCTTCACAGCTTAAATCAAGATACACAGCACTCACGCTTAAAAGCTTTGAGTGACACAACACTTACAACTCAATGAACACCCTATGCCAAAGCAATCATCTACTTGATAATGGCTTGGCTTACAAGATACGTCTAATACAAGACTCACAAAATACATCAGTGAAGTATGATGGACACACTGACTCTTCACGCTTCAAAATCCCCGAAACTGAATGAAGGAATGCCTTCCTTTTTATATTGCAGCACCTGGGCTTTTGCACCTGTATTTTCCTGAATTTTAGGTCACACAAGTTCCCTCAAATTCAACATTTAGGTTGCTAACAAATAGGCTATTTGTTAGGTTCATTGAATGTAGCTTGGTTGTTGATTTCCTGGATTTTCTCTCAGCTGTTGAATCCCTAAAGAATAGCCTGAGAAAAAGCTGAAACAGAAAACTGAACAACCTACAATTTAGCATATGCTGTCAGGCACGAATGTCACGACATTCAGCTTGACATCAAGGTCCATATGCTGAGTCTGTTTTTCCAGAAAACAGACTGTACAATTTGCTGACCTGTACATGATCAAAATGACCATACTACAGTAACAGCTTACATTAATAAATGTCAAAGTGTCCAACTTAACATTTATACATTTGGCCTTAAGTTAGTTCTGTTATTCTCTTGAAGAACAAACTAAGTTTTATGCTGAAGTATAGCAGAACACCACTCTGCCTAATCTTCAGTAGCTGCTGTCAATGATGAATGTCACAACATCCAGTTTGACATTCAGTCAGTAGGCCTTATGCCAGGTCTGGTTCTTCCTTGATAACCAGACTGCAAATGAATACTAAGTTCTAACAGAACTTCTGTTCCTTAGTATCTGTTGACAGGTATGAATGTCACAGCATTCAATAATCCTGTGTTAGCTAGTCCTACAGTAACTACAATGTAGTCACATATACATGTCATGACATCAGTCAAGACATTAGTGTTTTACCATATAATGCAGCCAATTAAACACCTACAAACTCCCCCTTTGGCAAAATTTTGGCTAAAACACTTTGATCCCCATAACAGAGTTCATGGCAGCGGAATACTACTAGCTAATACACTCAGAGTGGCAGCACACTCACACACATGGAAGTTAAATAAAAACTTCGCATAGCAGCACACACATATTAGAAGTTGCACCTAAACTTCAACATCAGTTGCAGGGGGGGAATCTTCAGATCTGTCATGAGAGTCTGTTGTAGAGACCCACTCTGTTTGTCAGGGGTATTGGTGGTTATTACTCCCCCTTTTTGTCACAAATGTTGCCAAAGCCAACAACATAGTCAGAGCACAATGACAGAGTTCCAGACTTGGTTTTACTTCACAGTTTCAACCAAGTTAACATCCACTTGATCTTGCTACACAGCTTCGATCAAGTGATCACCCACTTTTGCTTTACAGTAGGTACCACCATATCAGATGCCATGATTTTGTTTCTGACATCCAGAACCACTCCTGCATGAACAACATCCTTGAACTCCTGCAGGTACAGTGGCCTTCTCTCTGTAGGGTGTCTCCTTTCCCTCTTGTATCCACCCTTGTTGCAAGCAGCATAGCTATGATCTGTTGACCAATCATAGCCTAGTACAAATTGTTTAATAGTCAGAGATATTAAACAATTTATCCCAAACATCAGTGGTTGCTATAAGGTCTCAGAGAGACATATTCCCAGTTTTCTCCTTAAGTTTTCAAACTGAGTAGCATCCAGAGCCTTTGTAAATATGTCAGCCAGTTGAAGATCCGTGGCTACATGTTCCAAAGTGATCACCTTGTCTTCCACCAGATCTCTGATGAAGTGGTGCCTAATGTCAATATGTTTGGTCCTGCTATGTTGGATGGGATTCTTGGAGATGTTGATGGCACTGAGATTATCACAGAACAATGTCATAACATTTTGAGTGACATTGTACTCAGTGAGCATTTGTTTCATCCAAACCAGTTGGGAGCAACTGCTTCCAGCAGCTATGTATTCAGCCTCTGCAGTGGACAGAGAGACACAGTTCTGCTTCTTGCTGAACCACGATATGAGGTTTTCTCCTAAGAAGAAACATCCACCTGATGTGCTTTTTCTGTCATCAGCACTTCCAGCCCAATCAGCATCACAGTACCCAGATAGGACAGGCTTAGACCCATGTGAATACAGCATCCCATAGTCACACGTCCCATTGATGTACTTGAGAATCCTTTTGACTTGATTCAAGTGGCTCACCTTGGGCTCTGCTTGGTATCTGGCACACACTCCAACTGCATAGGAAATGTCAGGTCTACTTGCAGTTAGATACAGCAGACTACATATCATGCTTCTGTACAGGCATTGATCAACACTAGGTCCTCCATCATCTTTGGTTAACTTCAGATGAGTAGGAGCAGGAGTCCTCTTGTGCCTGGCATGATCCATACCAAACTTCTTAACTATGTTCTTGGCATACTTGCTTTGGGAGAGAAATATAGAGTCCTCCATTTGGTTTACTTGCATTCCAAGGAAATAGGTCAGTTCTCCCACTAGACTCATTTCAAACTCAGACTGCATCTGGTGAACAAATTTTTTAACCATTTGTTCTGACATTCCACCAAAGACTATATCATCAACATAGATTTGAGCTATCATGATTTTGCCTTCTTCATCCTTCACAAACAAGGTTTTATCTATGCCACCCTTTCTGTATCCATTTGAGGTCAGAAATTCGGTTAACCTTTCATACCAAGCTCTGGGTGCTTGCTTCAACCCATACAAGGCTTTCTTCAACTTGTATACATGCTCAGGTTGGTTAGGATCACAGAACCCTTTGGGTTGTTCCACATAGACTTCTTCATTCAGGTAGCCATTCAAGAATGCACTCTTCACATCCATTTGGAACAGCTTAAACTTCAGGATGCATGCTACCCCAACAACAATCTGATGGACTCAAGTCTAGCCACAGGAGCAAATGTCTCATCAAAGTCTACTCCTTCAACTTGAGTGTATCCTTGAGCTACTAGTCTTGCTTTATTTTCTAGTAATTACTCCTTTCTCATCAGATTTGTTTTTGTAGATCCACTTGGTACCAATGATGTTGGACCCTTCAGGTCTTGGAACCAGCTCCCATACTTCATGCCTTGTGAACTGCTCGAGTTCCTCTTGCATGGCAATGATCCAGTATTCATCAGTCAGGGCTTCTTTCACATTCTTTGGTTCAACCTTGGAAACAAAGCAGGAATTTGAGTTTATTCCTCTTGACCTGGTAGTTACACCACTGGTGGGATCCCCTATGATAAGATCCTTAGGGTGGTCTTTCTGAATTCTGATAGATGGCACTTTGGTGGGTGCTTCTACTTCACATTCAGGAGAAGGTTCCTGTACTTCTTCAGGCTTGACTGGACTGTCAGTTGGACTGTCAAGGAATGTTTCAACATCCTCCATGACATCGGTTCCTTCCTCTTTATCATCCACAATGACATTTATGGACTCCGTCAGGACATTGGTCCTGTAGTTGAACACTCTATAGGCTCTGCTGTTAGTGGAGTATCCCAGAAATACGCCTTCATCACTTTTGGGATCTAGCTTCCTTCTCTGTTCACGATCTGTGAGAATGTAGCATTTACTTCCAAAAATATGAAAGTACTTCACAGTGGGTTTTCTGCCCTTCCATATTTCATACAGAGTGGAGGAGGTTCCTTTTCTCAAGGTGACTCTGTTGTGAACATAGCACGCGGTATTCATTGCTTCAGCCCAAAAGTGCATAGGGAGCTTCTTTGCATGAATCATTGCTCTGGCAGATTCTTGAATAGTTCTATTTTTTCTTTCAACTATTCCATTCTGCTGAGGAGTTATAGGGGAGGAGAACTCATGGCTTATTCCTTCAGATGAGCAAAACTCATCAAACTTGGAATTCTTGAATTCAGTACCATGATCACTTCTAATCCGGACCACACAACTGTCCTTTTCCCTTTGAAGTCTTATGCACAGATCTTTGAAGACATCAAATGTATCTGACTTCTCTCTGATGAAGCTTATCCACGTGTATCTGGAATGGTCATCAACCACCACGTAGGCATACTTCTTCCCACCAAGACTTTCAACCTGCATAGGTCCCATTAGGTCCATGTGCAGCAGCTCCAGAACTCTGGAGGTTGTGGAATGTCCCAGCTTTGGGTGTGACATCTTGGTTTGCTTGCCCATTTGGCATTCTCCACAGACTCTTCCTTCATCAATCAGAAGCTTTGGCATTCCTCTGACTGCTTCCTTGGATATGATCTTCTTCATTCCCCGTAAGTGGAGATGTCCAAGTCTTCTATGCCACAGCTTCACCTTCTGTTCTTCCTTGGCTGAGGAGCATGTTGTGGAAAAGTTAGAGAGATCAGGTTCCCACAGGTAGCAGTTGTCTTTGGACCTGGTTCCTCTCATAACTTCCTGATTGTCACCATTTGTCACAATGCACAGCTCCTTAGTAAACTGAACATGAAAACCTTGATCACACAGCTGACTTATGCTGATGAGGTTTGCAGTTAGTCCTCTTACTAACAGCACATTGTTCAGTTTTGGCACTCCAGAACAGTCCAGTTTGCCCACACCTCTTATTTTTCCTTTGGCACCATCACCAAAAGTCACATAGCTGGTGGTGTGAGGTTGAATATCTACCAGTAGATTTTCCATACCAGTCATATGTCTTGAGCATCCACTGTCAAAGTACCAGTCTTCTCTGGAAGAAGCCCTTAGGGCAGTGTGTGCTATCCTAGCATACCATTGTTGCTTCTTAATGGGAACACATCGCTTACGTGTTTTATGCTTAGGTCTGACAGGTGAGGTTCTGTTAGGGAAGCCATGAATCCAGTAGCAGAAGGCTTTTATATGACCAAGCCTGCCACAGTGGTGACACCTCCAATTCTGGTATTTCCTCTTCTGATGATCATTCATCCTAGCTCCTTGATGTTGAGACATTGGCTTTGACATATGTTTAAACTTCTGAACTCTAGCCTTTGGGCGTTTGTGTTCAGTTCTTTTTCCAAATCCTAGCCCAGATTTGGTTCCAGACTGCTGTCCCACCTTTAGAATTTCTTCCAAGGTGTCAGTTCCCTTATTCATCATTCTGATGGATTTGGTCATCTGGTTCAGCTTGGAGGTCAGAAGGGCTATCTCATCATTTAGCCCCTCTATGGCACACAGTTGCTTCTGTCTCTCATCTTCCAGTTCCTTGATGAGTTTCTTCTGCTTTTCTCCTTGTGCACGCACTTCTGCACTGGTGGTACACAACTTCTTATATGCTGCAGCAAGTTCATCAAATGTCAGCTCATCTGCACTTGTGTCATCTTCAGAGACACACACACTGGTTAGTGCAGTGACATGTTTGGCAGATTCTCCTTCAGATTCACTTTCAGAATCTCCTTCAGACCATGTGATAGCTAGCCCCTTATTTTGCAATTTGAGGTAAGTAGGGCATTCAGCTCTGACGTGTCCATACCCTTCACAGCCATGACACTGGATTCCCTTCCCATGGTTGAACTTCTCCTCAGAAGTTGATCTTTTCTTAATGTCAGACGGGATGTTCTTGACATTAGGTCTACCTCTTTGATCAATCTTCTTCATGAACTTGTTGAATTGCCTCCCAAGCATGGCTAAGGCTTCTGATATACTTTCATCACCTCCTGTATATCCTTCTTCTGACTCCTCTTCAGCATTTGATATAAAGGTTATGCTTTTCTTCTTCTCAGCATACTCACCTAAGCCCATTTCAAAGGTTTGGAGAGAACCAATGAGCTCATCTACCTTCATATTGCTGATGTTCTGAGCCTCCTCTATGGCAGTGACCTTCATAGCAAACCTCTTAGGCAAGGACCTGAGAATCTTTCTTACAAGTTTCTCTTCGGTCATTTTCTCACCTAGTCCACCAGAGGTGTTTGCAATTTCAAGAATATTCATGTGAAAGTCATGAATAGTCTCATCCTCTTTCATCCTCAGATTTTCAAACTTGGTTGTCAACATCTGAAGTTTGGACATCTTCACCTTGGAAGTACCTTCATGAGTTACCTTGAGGGTATCCCAAACTTCCTTAGCTAGTTCACAATGGTGCACCAGCCTGAAGATGTTTTTAGTGATTCCATTGAACAGTGCATTCAAGGCTTTGGAGTTTCCAAGAGCTAATGCCTCTTGTTCCTTGTCCCAATCTTCTTCGGGAATCTGCACACTGACTCCATCTTCATCAGTCCTCGTTGGATGTTCCCATCCCTTGTTGACAGCTCTCCAGACTTTGCTGTCTAGAGACCTTAAGAAGGCTATCATGCGAGGCTTCCAGTCATCATAATTAGATCCATCCAACATGGGTGGTCTGTTTGAGTGTCCTAAATCCTTGTCCATGGTACTAGAAAGTAACTTCCCTAGATCTCACCCAGAACTTCACAGGCAGGGTGCCTGCTCTGATGCCAATTGAAATTCTAGTTATCAGACTTTGGATGTCACACTGGTTGTTATGACATCCAATTCTGCACAGACAGGGATTATGCAGAACTTAACAGTAAGTGCAGTAAATAACACAAGTAATTGTTCACCCAGTTCAGTCCAACATGACCTACATCTGGGGGCAACCAAGCCAGGGAGGAAATCCACTATTAGTAGTATCAATTCAAAGCTAAACTCACCCGTTTACAACTTATCACTTAATCCCTACCCAATGCAATTTCAATCTTAACCTAAGATCAGAGTTCCTACTCACTCCCCCTCAATCACCTCGGTGATATTAAAGACACTTTGAAGTCACACTTCAAAAACAACTCTTGATTATGCTTCACAGCTTAAATCAAGATACACAGCACTCACGCTTAAAAGCTTTGAGTGACACAACACTTACAACTCAATGAACACCCTATGCCAAAGCAATCATCTACTTGATAATGGCTTGGCTTACAAGATACGTCTAATACAAGACTCACAAAATACAGCAGTGAAGTATGATGGACACACTGACTCTTCACGCTTCAAAATCCCCGAAACTGAATGAAGGAATGCCTTCCTTTTTATATTGCAGCACCTGGGCTTTTGCACCTGTATTTTCCTGAATTTTAGGTCACACAAGTTCCCTCAAATTCAACATTTAGGTTGCTAACAAATAGGCTATTTGTTAGGTTCATTGAATGTAGCTTGGTTGTTGATTTCCTGGATTTTCTCTCAGCTGTTGAATCCCTAAAGAATAGCCTGAGAAAAAGCTGAAACAGAAAACTGAACAACCTACAATTTAGCATATGCTGTCAGGCACGAATGTCACGACATTCAGCTTGACATCAAGGTCCATATGCTGAGTCTGTTTTTCCAGAAAACAGACTGTACAATTTGCTGACCTGTACATGATCAAAATGACCATACTACAGTAACAACTTACATTAATAAATGTCAAAGTGTCCAACTTAACATTTATACATTTGGCCTTAAGTTAGTTCTGTTATTCTCTTGAAGAACAAACTAAGTTTTATGCTGAAGTATAGCAGAACACCACTCTGCCTAATCTTCAGTAGCTGCTGTCAATGATGAATGTCACAACATCCAGTTTGACATTCAGTCAGTAGGCCTTATGCCAGGTCTGGTTCTTCCTTGATAACCAGACTGCAAATGAATACTAAGTTCTAACAGAACTTCTGTTCCTTAGTATCTGTTGACAGGTATGAATGTCACGGCATTTAATAATCCTGTGTTAGCTAGTCCTGCAGTAACTACAATGTAGTCACATATACATGTCATGACATCAGTCAAGACATTAGTGTTTTACCATATAATGCAGCCAATTAAACACCTACATATTCAATTATAATATCACATGCAAATTAAGAACATAAAGCGGTAATAGTAATGCAAACTTGTTTGCAATCTAATTGCAACCTTGAATTGGCAAGTCAGATTGAGTTGGGCGGAGTTGACCTTGAGGCAAATGAGTTTCCTTCAGGGTTTCCTTTAGGGTTGCTCTGAATTCTCTGGGTTAGTCTCCAGGGTTTGCTGCGCCTTCTCTCTTGCTCCCGTCTTCCTTCCGTTTTTTGTCCTCCCTTTCTTTGACTGAAGTTGGGGTATTTATAATACTCTTTTTGTGACCTAATGGGCTCAGAATGAAGCCCAGAATTTTCTGTTATTCGCCGGCTTCGCTAGGCGAGCTGTATAGCGAAGGGTTCGCTAGGCGAAGGAATTGCTCGCCTAGCGAGCAAGCCAGTTTGGGCCATTTCCTGGATTTGGTCATCTGTGTGCTAGGCCTTTGTTCTTTTGCGATTAATGCCTTGAAAAATAAGTTGGGGTGCCTTAGAAATGCCTTGTAATGTTAACGGGCAAATTTTGGGGTATGACAGCTGCCCCTGTTCAATATTCTTGAACCGAGAGAGTTAGAATGGTATGTACGCCATTCGTGGTCTGGAGGTGGAAGATTATTGAACACTAGAATGCCCCAAAAATTTGCACTTGTTAATCAGAGGTCATTCCTGATGGAGATGGGCTTAAAGATGCCATCCAGGAAGTTTGATGATGAAATATCAGAATGGATCATACGCTGCTGGGGATAAAGGATCAGAATGGATCATACACTAGATCGTATCTGAGTTGCAGAATAAGTTATCCCTTAGGCGGGTGACTTTGCTGGGGATGAAAGATCAGAATGGATCGTACGCTAGATCGTATCTGAGTTGAAGATCCAAATGGGTCGTACATTAGACCGTATTGGAGTTGCATAATGAGCCGTACGTTAGGCTGTATCTGAAGAAGAAAGTAGTCGTACGCTAGACTACACCCCGGAATGTACCGTACGCTAGGCAGTATCTGAGGATTTGAAGGTCAGAATGGATCGTACGTTAGATCGTATCTGAGCTGCAGAATGAGCCGTACGTTAGGCTGTATCTGAAGAAGAAAGTAGTCGTACGCTAGACTACACCCCGGAATGTACCGTACGCTAGGCAGTATCTGAGGATTTGAAGGTCAGAATGGATCGTACGTTAGATCGTATCTGAGCTGCAGAATGAGCCGTACGTTAGGCTGTATCTGAAGAAGAAAGTAGTCGTACGCTAGACTACACCCCGGAATGTACCGTACGCTAGGCAGTATCTGAGGATTTGAAGGTCAGAATGGATCGTACGTTAGATCGTATCTGAGCTGCAGAATGAGCCGTACGTTAGGCTGTATCTGAAGAAGAAAGTAGTCGTACGCTAGACTACACCCCGGAATGTACCGTACGCTAGGCAGTATCTGAGGATTTGAAAATCCAAATGGGTCGTACGTTAGACCGTATTGGAGTTGCAGAATGAGCCGTACGTTAGGCTGTATTTGATAATATTTGTTGTTGTATTTGCAATGAATATCTGGGGTGGGCTTAGAGATGCCACGATTAAAGGATATCAGAGTGCTTGTCGGAATGGATGTTCATAGGGATTATATCTGAAAGATGTAAATGGAATCGATAAAGATGTCCGTCTGAATAGTTCTTTATTTTGACTGTATCACGAGGATAATTAACCTGAAAAATAAAGTTAGTTTCATGCAATGTCATGATGCATGAGATGTTTTATGCTTGCGAACATGGTATGCATGTGTATGTTATGAAATGATGTAATGAATGAATTATGCGCCTGAAAATAAATGTGAACATTGCATGCATGTATATGATGTGGAATGATGCATGAATGTATCCGAGAAGTTTTGCCAGGGGAAAATAAATCCCCATATTCTGGTTGGAGATATTTGTATTGATGACCCTTTCCTAGCTGAGGATACTTGATTTCTGTCTGATGGTGGAAATATCCAACAGAGTCTGGCTGGGGATAGAAGAGATGACCAATTTGTCTAGTAATGCCAAGTCCTTCTGGGGAGTAACTGGTTTATGCTGGTGAATAGAATTAGCAACGGATTCATTGGAAAGCATGGTTAGACCTTTCCTCGATCCTGCAGTCTTGTAGTGATTGCTATTTCCGTTTTATGCATGTGTTTTGGTAAACATCGATCATATTCAAATGCACATATCAATTCAAATTAAATCAATGGACGTTTACGCAAACAAAACAGAAAAAGTAAAACAAAAGCATCTTTTTGGAAATAAAATTGTATTGATTTTGCAAGAGGGCCTATAAACAGGCAATTTTGTGTACAAAGAGACAGAAATCCTAGTAAGAGGAAATTGTCAAGAAAACAAAGAGGAAGCTATGCAGAAAAAGTCCTATTGATTTTAATTCCACTACTGTCATTATGTCTTCAAGCCTCTCATCTCCTGCGGTCGGATAAAAGTGATTAGCTTGTTCAGTCCTTGGAACTTGGGTGAAGCTGACTGAGAACGGGACATAGTTATACGCTTTAATCCCTAATTTTTGCCTAGACCGCCTTTTCAGGTTTTCAGTCCACCAGGATACCCCTTTTTTGCCCAAGCCGCCTTTTCGGGTTTTCGACTTGCCGGGTGTATATTTTTGTATGTTTATCCCTAATTTTTGCCCGAACCCTTTTGGTTCGTCGGGATGCCCTTACTTTTTCCTAGGTACGTCGACCTAGCGGGTCTCTTTTATGCGTAGTATTTTTTGACTATGTCTGCGTTCACGGGATGCGGGAAGTCTTCGCCATCCATTGTAGCAAGTATCATGGCTCCACCAGAGAATACCTTCTTAACTACAAATGGCCCTTCGTATGTGGGAGTCCATTTGCCTCTGGGATCACCTTGTGGTAGAATGATACGCTTGATCACCAAGTCGCCAATTTGATACACCTGTCTCTTGACCTTTTTGTTAAATGCCTGGGTCATGCGCTTCTGATATATTTGCCCATGACAAACAGCCGCAAGTCTCTTCTCATCAATCAAATTTATCTGATCGAGTCGAGTCTGAATCCATTCGTCTTCATCTAATCCTGCCTCTTTCATGATTCTTAGAGAGGGAACTTGAACTTCCACTGGTAAGACGGCTTCCATTCCATAGACCAAAGAGAACGGGGTTGCCCCTGTCGAAGTGCGCACTGAAGTGCGATAACCGTGAAGAGCAAACGGTAACATCTCATGCCAATCTTTATATGTTACTGTCATCTTTTGTATAATCTTCTTAATATTCTTATTAGCCGCTTCTACGGCGCCATTCATCTTTGGCCGGTACGGAGAAGAGTTATGGTGTTTTATGTTGAACTGCGTGCAGAGTTCAGTAATCATCTTGTTGTTCAAATTAGTACCATTGTCAGTGATAATTCTTTCAGGGATGCCATACCGACAAATGAGACTATTCTTGATGAATCGTGCCACCACATTCTTGGCGACGGAAGCAAATGAGGCTGCCTCTACCCACTTTGTAAAGTAATCAATAGCAACAAGAATGAAACGATGTCCATTAGAAGCAGTAGGTTTAATCTCTCCAATCATATCAATGCCCCACATTGCAAAGGGCCAAGGTGTTGTCAACACGTTCAATGGAGCAGGAGGCACATGTACTTTATCCGCATAGACCTGGAACTTGTGACAAGTTCTAGAGTGATGGTGGCAATCAGCTTCCATGGTAGACCAATAATACCCTGACCTCAGAATCTTCTTGGCCATTATATGTCCACTAGAATGAGTCCCAAAAATACCGTCATGCATGTCTTCCATAATCTTCTCTGCTTCCTTTTTATCCACACAGCGAAGCAGAGTCGAATCATGATTACGTTTGTATAATACTCCATTACTCAGAAAGAATTTAACGGAGAACTTCCTTAGAAATTTTCTGTCATTGATGGATGCCCCTTCAGGGCATTCCTGAGTTTCTAAATATCTTTTTACTTCGTGGAACCAAGGTTTCTCTTCTACTTCATCAGCATTAAGTTCATAACAGTATGCTGGCTCATCTAATCGTTTAATGGTGATCATGGGAGCTTCATTGTCCCATCTGACTCTGAACATAGATGACATGGTAGCCAATGCGTCTGCCAATTGATTCTCTTCTCGTAGAATATGTTCGAATGTAATTTCTTCAAAGTATGGGATTAATGTTAACACCCGCTCTCGATAAGGGATGAGATTCGGATGTTTAGTGTCCCATTCTCCCTTGATCTGACTGATTACTAAGGCTGAGTCTCCGTACACACTTAAAGACTTGATTCTTAGGTCTATAGCAGCTCTGAGTCCCAAAATACATGCTTCATACTCAGCCATATTATTGGTACAATCAAAACATAGTCTGGCAGTGAAAGGCGTGTAGCAACCCCTGGGAGAAATAATTACAACACCAACACCATTGCCCAATGCATTAGAAGATCCGTCGAAAACCATGGTCCATCGGGATCCCAGTTCGGGTCCTTCATCCGGTCCAGGTTCTTCATAATCAGTGACAAGCATGACATCCTCATCTGGGAACTCAAAATTCATAGATTGGTAATCATCCACTGCTTGATGAGCCAAATGATCAGCTAGCACGCTTCCTTTGATTGCTTTCTGGGTAGTATACTGGATATCATACTCTGTTAAAATCATCTGCCATCTCGCTATTCTTCCGGAGAGGGCAGGTTTCTCAAATATGTATTTGATGGGATCCATCTTAGAAATCAACAAAGTGGTATGATTCAACATATATTGTCTTAGTCGGCGAGCAGCCCAGGCCAAAGCACAGCAAGTTCTCTCGAGCAGTGAGTATCTTGTTTCACAGTCGGTAAACTTTTTGCTAAGGTAGTATATGGCATGCTCTTTTCGACCAGACTCGTCATGTTGCCCCAACACACACCCCATTGAATTTTCTAACACGGTCAAATACATGATTAGAGGTCTTCCTTCAACTGGTGGCATCAGGATCGGAGGTTCCTGGAGATACTTCTTGATTTTGTCAAATGCTTCTTGACATTCATCATTCCATATCATCTCTTGATTCTTCCTCAGTAGTTTGAAGATGGGTTTGCAGGTAGCAGTTAAATGGGAGATAAACCGGGCGATGTAATTCAAACGTCCCAAGAAACCTCTGACTTCCTTATCTGTACGGGGCACTGGTGTAGCACCTCAAATTTGCACCTATCATTGTACATACATTTTCATATTAGGTCATAGCATATCATGGTCCACTGCATAACATTGCATTGTCCCAGTTGCCTCAAGTGCAAGCCAATCAAGAAATTAGGTCAAACTGATCAGGAGATCAGTCAACCAAGCAAGCAAGCACAATTCTCAAGGAGCCAAGGCCCTAGGGTTGGTCCAACATGTTCACATGACTTGGGGGTCCATTTGAAGTGTTTTGGTCAAGGATTGGATGTTCAGAAGCCATCAGTCAATGCACAATCAGTCAGCAACCCTAAAAGTCAATTGTTGGATAGCTCTCACCTTAGCCGGGTCAACCTCAATTCCTTTACCACTGACAATAAATCCCAAGAGTTTACCGGATCTTACTCCAAAGGTGCATTTATTCGGGTTCAATCTCAGCTTGTATTTCTTCAACCTCTCAAACAATTTGTGCAAATGATCGAGATGTTCTTCTTCAGTATGAGATCTGGCTATCATGTCATCCACATATACCTCTATTTCATGATGAATCATATCATGGAACAAAACCACCATAGCACGCTGGTACGTTGCCCCGGCGTTTTTTTAAACCGAAGGGCATTACTTTATAACAGAAAGTGCCCCATTGCGTCACAAACGTAGTTTTCTCCATGTCTTCAGGTGCCATCTTAATCTGGTTATAACCCGAGAATCCATCCATGAAGGAGAATACTTTGTGTTGAGCGGTGTTGTCTACCAGAACATCAATGTGCGGGAGTGGAAAGTCGTCTTTGGGACTAGCTTTATTCAGATCTCTGTAATCTACACACATTCGCACCTTACCATCCTTCTTTGGCACTGGTACCACATTAGCAACCCATTGCGGATAAGAAGTAACAGCCAGAAAACCTGCATTAAATTGTTTCATAACCTCGGCTTGATTTTCTCAGACATTTCAGGACGCATGCGACGAACCTTTTGCTTAACAGGATGACAATCTTCCTTCATTGGCAAACGATGCACTACTATGTCAGTATCCAGTCCTGGCATGTCTTCGTAGGACCAGGCAAAAATCTCTATGTAGTCATGTAACATCTGAATCAATCTTCCTTTGACACTGTTTTCCAAGCCTGCTCCTATTTTGACTTCTTTCTTGTCCACTTCAGTACCCAGGTTTACAATTTCGATTGACTCTTCATGCGGCTGTATAATTCTTTCTTCTTGCAGTAACAGTCTGGCAAGTTTTCCAGGTACTTCACAATCTTCCTCACTTCCATCCTCGGCTTGGTAGATCGGATTTTCAAAGTCATAATGAACAGTAGTAGAGCTATTATCAACAGGATCCAGAGTGGGTATGGATCTGCAATTCGTTACGTGAGTGTGTGTAAGAAAACATAGCTTGTTTGGAAGATGACAGGAAAGATAAAGAGCGCAATATTTGAATGCAAAAGTCCATTGATTTATTGAATGTGAATATGCTTATGAAAATGACAAAACCCTTAACAAATTAGCTATCGTGCCCCGGGCTTAGACACAATGCTTTAAGAAGTTCGATTGTAAAACTAAAAAAAATTGCAACAATAAAACAGACAATAACAATTACTCCTGACTAAAGGAAATCGGGATAGTGTCTTCAGCCTTCCAATTATTGAGTCCGTCACCAATTGTTGGGAAAATCCAGCTATCCAAGTTGCAATCGCTATCAGCATCTACTACAGCATTAATCTGGTCTTTGATTATCTTTTCAGAGCTAAATCCCAGGCCAGACTTGTCAGACTTGTATGGTACGTTGATCAGTTGACCCCAGCCAGTACGACCACCATCTTCAACCACGGCTTGAGCATCTCTCAGAGAAATCATGGCAGGAGGAGCACGACTAACCTTGGGCACAGGGGGAGTTGGCTTAAGGACAGGACTAGCCGGAGGAACTACTTCAAATGATTGAGAAGGAGTCTCAAAGAATTCACCATCCATCTCGACGTATCTGAAGGCCTGCACACTACTGACAATATATTCTTCTTCTCCACACACAGTGACAACCTTACCCTCTATTGGATACCTCAGCTTTTGATGGAGAGATGAAGCTACAGCACTTGCCCCATGAATCCAAGGGCGTCCCAGCAAGCAGGAATAGGCAGGACGAATATTCATTACGTGAAAGATAGTGTTGAAGACTTGAGGTCCTATCTTGATAGGGAGAACCACTTCACCATGGACAACACTCTTCGCACCATCATAAGCACGCACCACAATGTCACTAGGCTTTAGTTCAATGCTTTTACAGTCAAGTTTATCGAGCACAGCTTTCGGTAGTACATTCAAAGAAGAGCCGTTATCGATCAACACATGAGACAAAGTGATCCCCTTACACTCAATGGAGATATGCAGAGCTTTATTGTGATTCTTTCCTGCTGGTGTCAGGTCAGCATCGGAAAAGCCTAGGCCATTGTCAACAGCCACGTTAGCGACATAATTTTCGAACTGGTCGACAGATGTCTCCTGAGGTACATGGGCGATCTTCAAGAATTTTATCAACGCGTTGGCATGAGATTTAGAAGATAACAGCAAGGATAACATCGAGATCTTAGACGGAGTATGCCCCAACTGTTCTACCACATCAAAATCACTCTTGCAGATGATTTTCAGCACTTCTTCCATTTCTCGTTTGGAAACATCTTCGGTAGTAACTTCGACTGGGGTCTCTGACTGAGAAGGGTGGACTGGTTCCTTTCCTCGAGTTTCAAGGACAGGAGGTGAGATTTTTGGAGAGAAGATCCTTCCACTTCGAGTAATCTTACTAGTCCCCACAATGCCACTAGGATTAGCAGCATTATCCACTTGCTTCACGCCATGGATGTAAACATCACCCCCATAATTCCACGGAATAGCTTTGCTTGAGGAATACGGCACTGGGCCAGGTGCAGTAATGATTAGGGGAGCTACCTTGGGCTCAGCAGTAATCTTCACAGGCATTCTAGTAGCGGTAATCTTCACTGGAACTTTAGACCTAGCAATCACAGATATTTCTTCAGTAGGGTTTTCCACCTTAGGAACCTTTTCGAAGAGAATTGTGCGATCATCCATCAGCCGTTGAATACCATTTCTCAACTTCAGGCAACCATTGGGTCGGAGTACACAAAGATCGCAATTTCCAGCACAACCTGGAAATAAACCAGCTTGCAATAAATTCTTCTTGATGATCAGGAGAGGAGATGTTAAGTCCGCTACAGTAGTGATGTGAGAATTATCATCGATAGCATTAACAACCTTGTCATGGTTAGGCATAGGTGCAGTGATGACATTAGGAGTCTCCGGAGGCTCAAATTCAATTTCCCCAGCGTCGATCATATCCTGAACCTTATTCTTCAACGACCAACAATCATTTGTATCATGCCCGGGGCTATCGGAGTGATATGCACACCTGGCATTGGGATTATAACGAGAAGAAGTAATGTTGGGATTCGTAGGAGGATCTCTGAGAGTAATTAAATTTGCTTTTAGCATACCCTGCAGTGCTTGCGCCAAAGTCATATTGATCTTGGTGAACTGCCTTCTTGGCCGATCTTGTCTGTGCTGGAAGTTTTGAGATGGCGGTGCTGCAATCGTAACTGCTCCAATGGTAAGGTCACGATTTTTCTTGTTACGACCCTTTTGACCGTACACAGCATTTGATTCGTTCCTCCCCTGGTAGGACCTTTTGGTGCTTGCAGAGGTAGTCGCCTGTATCTTTCCACTTCGAATGCCGCTTTCAACACGTTCACCTGTCAGTATAAGTTCAGTGAAACCCGATGAAAAACTTCCCAATAGATGGCTGTAGAACGGGCCAGTCAATGTACTCATGAACATGTCCACTAATTCTCGATCAGTCATGGGGGGTTTAACTCTGCCAGCCAAATCTCTCCATTTTTGAGCATACTCTTTGAAGCTTTCTTTAGATCCCATAGTCATATTCTGCAACTGTAGCCGAGTAGGCGCCAATTCAGAATTATACTGGTAGTGATTGTAGAAAGCTGTCGCTAAATCAGTCCAGGTGCGGATGTTAGAGCTCTCAAGCTGATAATACCATTCCAGCTGTGTGCCAGATAGACTCTCTTGGAAGAAATGGATCCATAGTTTCCTATCAGTGGTATACGGCTGAATCTTTCTCACATAAGCTCTCAGATGCATCTGAGGACAAGACGCACCATCATACTTAGTGAAAGTGGGTATCTTGAATTTGTGAGGAATGACCACATCAGAGACCAGTCCCAAGCTTTCGAAATCCAGACCGGGCGCCTTCTGACCCTCCATAGCTAGCATGCGTTCTTCCAACAACTTATACTTATCCTCTTTTGGAGAGTACTGTTCATCTTCATAATCTTCCTCGTCGTCCTCCTGGTTGAGAGGATCAGCATTCTCATCTTCCGAATCGTTTTCCGTCTCCTCTTCTTGATCTTTCGGAAGTCTAATCTTGATTCT
This sequence comes from Lathyrus oleraceus, assembly GCF_024323335.1. Taxonomy (NCBI): domain Eukaryota; kingdom Viridiplantae; phylum Streptophyta; class Magnoliopsida; order Fabales; family Fabaceae; genus Lathyrus; species Lathyrus oleraceus. The sequence goes on along the minus strand of NC_066584.1, from coordinate 232,476,546 downwards.
CGCAGCCTGTCCTTTAAGCCTTCGTCCCAGGTTAATGTAACTCACAGGTTTCTTGTCTTTCTTCTTCTCGAGCAAGAGAGTCTTCAGTTCCTCCTGCCCCTTGGATAAGCTCAGCATCATCTCCTGGAATTGAGCATTCTGAGCCTGGAGATCTTTGACAGTTTGTTCGAGAGCCATTTTTCTGTTTAGAAGGAAGACCGTGAGAATATTGATCTTTGAGAATACCTGTTATGCAATGTTATGTTATGCTATGCAATGTATGAAATGTTTTCAAGGACTTTTGGAATTTAACTTTGCGTAAACCACCAACAAGAGAGAAACTTTTATTAATAATTTCTTTACTCAATGTTCATTACAACAAGAATAATAATAAAAATACAATGAAAGCTCAAGTCTCCCAGGGGCGACTTCTTTTTGGGCGAAGATATGCATTGAGTCTTCGTTCCTCATTAAGCTGGCTGGTGAGCTCTAGTACCTTCTTCCTTTCTGCAACGAATTGAGTCTCAAAAGTATCCCTTTCCTCTCTCAACTGGATCCAGGATCTCTTCAGTTCTTCAACATCAGTAGGCATATCTGGATAAGGAATGATCTGAGAAGTACCTCCTTCAACCCCTGGTTCAACAATCAGTGGTCTGACCGCAAGATATGGCATGACAAGTTCACGAGCTCTGGCGCGTACCCATCTGAGATAAGGTTCCATAGGAATAGAGTTTTTCTATCCTAAAGTATTTCTTTTCACCATGCCCCAAGCTTGTACAAACCTTTGACGGAGACCTTGAGAGTCGTTGTCGTAGTTAAACACAGTGCCTTGAAGAATTATTTCATGTGGACCATCTCTTCGAGCATAACCAAACTGGCGTAGGGCTAAAGCTGGGTTATAAGTAATACCTCCTCTTATCCCCAAGAGTGGTACATTAGAGAATTCTCCACAACGGTCGATGAGGATAACATCTTCTTTGAGATGAGGACACCAACGGATGTCTGAATGGGAGAGCGACATTATCCTTTGAGACCATTTCAAATTTTGCTCATTCTTCAAAACTGACTGAGGAAGGTGCGAAATAAACCACCTGGATAATAAAGGTACGCAGCACATGAGAGTTCCTTGCCTTTTCATAGTACGGGTGTGAAGGGAATGCAGAATGTCTCCAAGCAAGGTAGGCACAGGGTTATGAGTGAGAAATATCTTAATAGCATTCATATCTACGAATTGGTCTGGATTAGGAAATAACACCAAACCATAGATTAGTAATGCTAGAACGTCTTCGAAAGCATGGACATCCACAACCTTTAAGAATTCTCGGGCCTTATTTATCAGAAACTTGGCAAGTAAACCCTTAACTCCACTTCTTGTTACCCAATTGGTTTCAATATCGGACTTTGTCATGTGTAAAGCCGCGACAACTTCTTCAGACTTCAGACTCCTTTCTAAACCACTGAAAGGTGTTTGATCAAGAATAGGTATCCCAAGCAGCCTGGAGAATTCTTCTAACGTGGGTACCAACTGATAATCCGGGAATGTGAAGCAATGATGTTTAGGATCGAAGAATTGGAATAGGACCCTCATCATATCTTCTTTGAAACCAGTGGTAACCAAATTGAGGAGAGAACCATGTTTCTTGAGGAACTGAGCCTGATCAGGAAGTTCTGACACTAAATCCTTTAGTTGAGGAGAGATTGCTACAAAATTGATCCGGATGGTCTTCCTGGGAGCCATAGCCCTGTTTCAGAGCAAAGTTAAATCCCTAAGTCCTTGAAATGGTTAGTACAATGCCATGATGTTATGATGTTATGATGTTATGAGGTTAAATAAGTAACAAGCACAAACAAGTCACACAACAGTCATTCTTAGGTTTTAAGGCTTGCATGAGTTCCATAGGTAAGTACCCTCCCCACTGAAGTTTGGTTGGTTCAACCTGTCCTAGAATAGTAACCGGGTTCTAGAAGGATCTCAAATCATTGACCTTTCCTTAAGTCCACTTCAGTGCAACACCAAGTGGTTGCGCAAAGCTTCCCCAAAGTCCGATCTCAAAGAGTGTAGTATCGAGTCTCAACCAACCCCAGTCGGAACCGAAGTCAGTTATCTCACTACTTTCTAATGGCTAGGATGAGTCAATTAGGGTTCTAAAGGTCTGGTTAATGCTTTGATGACACCACGCGGAAGCCAAATTTTTCCTCAAGTAAACATGAGGAACATCAGGACATCCAAAGTGTCACATTAACCGTAGCCATCATTTTGACCATTCCAGTATACGCCGGATAGTCGCGATGATCTATTGCTACTTACCTAAGGTACACTAGATCCGGGTGTGGGATCTTTCACTCAAGCATAAAATACCCCAGCAATCCCTTAACAGTAAATCAGACAATTTGAATAAGTGATCTTGTTTTTTAAGGTAACCTCTCTTTTTAATGTCCCCAGCAGAGTCGTCAGTTCTGTCATACGGTGAACTGGACTTTGTGTGTTTTTGCTTTGGAAAGCAAATGTTACGGTTAGCAAGAGTCGCCACCGACTTTTCTTTTATCCAATAAGGAAAGGTGGAAAAGAACAGGAAAGACCTTAATTTAGATTTTGGGTTCGGGAGGTACATTATACAAAGGGAAGGTGTTAGCACCCTTTGTATCCATGGTTATCCATGGGCTCTTAATTGCTTGATCACTTATGTTTGTCTGAAAAAAAGTGTTTGTGAATTGCTAAAAAATGTTTTGGAAAGAGAGTTTAACTTTGTAATGATTCTTGTACGAATGTATACAAAGTGTTTATCTCGTTTAATTTTGAAAGTTGTTTAGAAAAATATAACTTGGCAATGATTCTAGTACGAATGTATGCCAAGTGGTGATTTTCTAGTATTTGCAAAGTGTAAGGTGTGGAAAATGTTTTAGGTTGTGAGCCAGCAATTGAGAGTTATACCTACCCAAGGTCTTTATGGGCATTTCCTATCCTTATGAGGGTAAAACTATCCTTACTATTGAGAAGTAAGTAGTTTTATCCTTTGGATGTAAAAGGGACATCGTAGGGTCATCAATTGGTCATTGAAGGCAACATTTGTAAGGATACCTTAGCATTTGAAGGGACGATCATCATTTAACCGTAGGCTACGTCGAAGGGTCATCGAGGGAAGAAATCATATATTCGAAGGCAACATCCGAGGGACTATGATTTATTTTATAGGGACATGATGATTTAACCGAAGGGTCTTTGCTAAGTGTATCCCCACATTCGCGGGACATGACCGTAATACCGTAATATCGTAAGGCAACAAAGAGAGGTCCAAGATCACATATTCAAGGGCAATATTTTACAATCAATTAGGTAGTTGTAATCACTTAAGTAATTAGGTCCACATTAAAATCGATCAAATAATTAGGATGAATCTCCACATTAAAATTAATACATTAAAATCAATTAAGTAATTAGGTCCACATTAAAATCGATTAAGTAATCGGGATGAATCTCCACAAGGGTATCCCACAAATAAAGTGGAATACCTAGCCAGCTACCCTCTTCGGGAGTATGTGAGTCCTTACAATATTCAGCAAACAGGTCAGAATACCAAATCAGGGTGCAATCGAGGATTACACCGCAAAAGAAACACAGCAGTATGAATGTCAGGCAAAATAACGCATGATTAACATAGAACAGATCAGATAAGCATAGGGCATAACAACCAAAATATTAGCGACTGTCGCGTTCGCCTCTGCCTCGCCTAGCGAAGGCTTAGCGAATGCTCGCTACATGCTCGCTTAGCGATGTGCTAGCGAGCGGCTGCGGGTTTTGAATTTCAGAACAGTACGACCTCGACCTGCTGCACGCCTTATGGCATCCAATACATAGATTACATGGTTCAGCATTCACAATATTCAGGCACACTTAAATTCACATGCAAAACCTCAAGTATGTTTATGAATTCAATTATAATATCATATGCAAATTAAGAACATAAAGCGGTAATAGTAATGCAAACCTGTTTGCAATCGAATTGCAACCTTGAATTGGCAAGTCGGATTGAGTTGGGCGGAGTTGACCTTGAGGCAAATGAGTTTCCTTCAGGGTTTCCTTTAGGGTTGCTCTGAATTCTCTGGGTTAGTCTCCAGGGTTTGCTGCGCCTTCTCTCTTGCTCCCGTCTTCCTTCCGTTTTTTGTCCTCCCTTTCTTTGACTGAAGTTGGGGTATTTATAATACTCTTTTTGTGACCTAATGGGCTCAGAATGAAGCCTAGAATTTTCTGTTATTCGCTAGGCGAGCTGTATAGCGAAGGGTTCGCTAGGCGAAGGAATTGCTCGCCTAGCGAGCAAGCCAGTTTGGGCCATTTCTTGGATTTGGCCATCTGTGTGCTGGGCCTTTGTTCTTTTGCGATTAATGCCTTGAAAAATAAGTTGGGGTGCCTTAAAAATGCCTTGTAATGTTAACGGGCAAATTTTGGGGTATGACAAAGGGCATGGAATACTTCTCTTTTCCCACCTTCCATGTTGGCTAATCCTTTCCTTAGATGAATGATTTTATGCATGACGGGGATTTCGCCTTTTCCAGTCAACTATCTCCTTCTGGCAGGTTTAACCTGATAAAGAAGATAGCCACATGTGTGATGAGGATGATATTACTCCTTAATTAGTTAGTTGTCGATCCTAAAGAGTTTATGACACATTTTTTTATCTTGAGAAGTTGAATCCTTGAGGACTCGTTATAACCGTGTCAGGGTAAAGAAGGTTGACATTGAGAAGGATTCTCCATATATTCATGACCGTTTAGAGCGGGCGCCCCTCATTTCCGAAGAAAAGCATCTTCATGGATCTTTGACTAAATTAGTCAGGCATATGAAGTACCTCAAGAACCGACTTAGGAAGACAAAGGATGGTGTCTATTAGAGTGAGCCCGAGGAAGAGATTACCTTTGTTGTTGTTTAATGTATTACAAAAGAGTTGGTGGAATGGGAGGAAAGTATGGTAAAAGGATAAGAAATTATTCGGGAGAAACAACTTGCATTAGATGCTCGACTACATGAATTTTATGATGAGGATCCTCTGGAAAAGGATACCTTTCAGAGTGTCTTATTCCAATTGGAGTCTCTTTCCTCTGATATTTTTGCCTTTTGCGCCTCCTTCTAGCTTTTTAAATTATTTTTTATGTATTATATTATCAAGAACCTTCGCATATAATGTCACATGTAATTGTGTTCGTTGTAATAAGCTATTCAAATACCTTATTGTATTTAGCATTTTGATTGTTTGAGCTTTGGAAATAGGGATTGTATCCGGTGAGATGCGACTATGCCTTTGTACCGCGCTTTGTGTCACAGAGGATCATTTCTCGTCCAAGGGTAGAGGATCATCTTCTCTGCCCCGATGTATAACTCGGATTGAGGTGGACGTCTTTGAGCTCCACCACTCACATCCCTTGGATTTGCTAGATCCAAAAAGACAGGGGGGTAAACAGAAATGCATGTAATCCTTGACTAGGGGGAATTGATTGATGTGGTCGGATGTGTAAAGCGTCTCCAACATCATCCCTGGGGGAATTGGTTATTGTAGTCGGACGTATAAAGTTTCTCTGACAAATCCCCTGAAATCTCTAAGCGTGCTCGGTGCTAGAGGGGATTGATTGTTGTAGTCGGATTTGTAATGCATCTTCGACAACACCCCGGGTCATTGAAACATGCATATACCTTTTAACACCCTAAAGAGGTGCAAAATAGACAAACAAAATGAAAAATCGGCAAATAATAGAAAGAAATTGCATTCATATGTATATCGGTTTTCATATTGGTGAGGTGACATAAAGAAAAATGTCACACTATCTGTTTAACTATCATACCATTTCAATTTGGCTACGCTCCATGTCCTTGGTAACTGCTATCCTTCAAGAGACTCCAACAAAGACGCTCTCAGCCCAATGTTTTCCTTCACTCGATAAGGTCCTTCCCAATTTTCCACTAGCTTTCCATCTTGGGCAATCTTGCCTTTGATGTCAGCTTTTCGTAGTACGAAATTCCCTGGCTGAAACCCAATAGCAACACCTTATGTATGAGCCTTATCTGTTAGGCCTAAAGCCTATGTTTCCAGGCTGCACACCCCCCTGGTTTATGCACCCCTGCAGATTTAATTGCTTATCTTTTATTTCTTATTTTTTCTTATCATTCTTTGTCAATTTTTGCCATGCTTTTAATTCATAGTAAATTCACGTATCATAGTTAATTAGATAATTTTCTCTTTTAGAATTTAATTGTAGGAGTTTCTTTGATTCTTCATTAATTTCATTTCAATGACATGCTAATTCATAAAAAAAATGGCCATTAAAAATTAGTTAGTTTAATTAGGATAAATTTCTACTTTAAACTTTAATTGAATTTATTTTAGAGTTTAGCTCTTTAGTTATAACTCATTAAAAATTAAATCATTTTCTCTTGATTGCATGCATGAATTATGGTTGTGATTTTGCCACTTGAATGATTCTTATGTGCATGGTTCAATTTTGTATGATTATCCACCATTTGGGAAAATGCACCCCACTCCCACGAACATGTAATAATTTTATCGTTCTCCATTTTATCATTTTCCTCACTGGTCCATTAATTTAGAAAATAATCAAAAGCGATGTAAAAAGAACTTATTTTAAAAGAACAAAAACAAACTTGATCCAACATCAAGTGATTTCCAAATCAAACTCAATTGAATGTGACGTTGGTGCTTGATCCAACGTCAAGTACCTCTTCCATTTAATTCACAATTTTCATATTTAAACTTCAAACACTTGATCCACCATCAAATCATTTTCAAAACATTTTTTGCAATAAATCGGATGAAAAAGGATGAGGTGTACGTACTTGTACACACCATTTCTCAAGTACTTGGGTTGTCGGTTGTGCTTAACTTGTAGATCAATACTTGTCTTCCATTCAAAAATACTTTAAATAAACGATTTTAATACGGTCCTTGTAGGACGAAAAAAAGAGACCAGGATACAATTATCCTTTCAGCTCACGGGTATTTTGATTGCTGGTTGTACTTAGCTTATGATTGGATGTTTGTCTCCTTCTAAGTACTAATGATTAAACTCGCCTCACAAATTTCATAAACAAAAAATCTTTGGATGAAAAAGAGAGGTCATAATACAATTATCCTTTCATCTCGCAAGTACTCGGATTGTTGGCTATACTTAGCTTGTGGTCTGATAGTTGTCTCCTATTCTAAAATCAATCGCAACCAATCAAATTCAATTTTCCTCCTTAGGGCATTCCAAAACATTTTCACAAAGGACATGTTATTCCCGTTCTACCATAATACGAACAACGCTTAAGTCTCTCATGCGCAAGCATCCGGTAACATTTAACTGCTAGAATGCAATCCAAGCGTATCCATTCTACCACAAACAAACAAATGCTTAATTCTCCCATGCATGAGCGTACGCGCATCATTTAACTACTAGAACACGAACGTTAACATCGTTCAATAAAAACAACCAACATATACGTATTTTCTACCATGAACTACAAAACTCTAATTTTCTCATTGCACTATGAGGATACGTAGGCACAAGGGTCTGAATCCTTGGAGAACACACTAATTAATAAACTTATTTTTCCTCTTTAGCAAGTAAGCTTCAGATAATAACACACATCCACATAAAGAACATTCAAAATGGTTCTCGTTGAATACAATGAATGTGAGAGGTACTAATACCTTCCTCTTGCATAATCGACTCCTGAATCCGTTCTTAGGTACCTATGAATTTTAGTCGAGTATCAATAATTTTTATTAAAATAAATTATCATAAAAAAGTGACATCTTATTCAATGAGTGGAGGATGGGTAGGTACTTTTTTTGTTATTAAAAAATATATATTTTTATTATCCTTGGTACAAAATATTGAAAAGGGTTTTAGGTATTTCATATGGACTGGCAATATCAACAACATGAAGTTGTTAGACCTTAGGTCCTTAATTAAGTATAATGAAGCCACCAATATAAAACATGGTTGGAAAATGATGAACAATCAGAGGATTGAGCTTTATTGCTTAAGAAAAGGGTTCTAAGGCCTCACAGGATAATCAAGCATCACATTTTTCCAACTTTGTGGATTGGTATCAAATCTGAATTGTTTCTGCTACAAAACCATTCTTCTTAGTCTCTTGCTAAAAGGTCTTCTATTTTTTTCTAGTTGGATTCATGGTGTGAACATCCACTCATTGAAGATACCAGTAGGGATTTTCTCAGGTTTCATGACATCAATCTTTCTTCTATTGTCTCTAAGTTCATTCAAGATGGACAATGGAAGTTAGGGATGAAAATATATACTCATACCCAATGCGTATCCAAAAAAATTACCCACAATGGATAGGGTAAAAATATGCAAAATGAATACGGACGTGGGCATAGGTAATTATCCATTAAAATAAGTGGGTATGAATATGGATACGAGTATCTTAGTACCCCCACCCCATACTAGCACAATGTATATTTATATATTTTAATTTATATTATCATATCAAAAATAAATATCTATCTTTTTAAAAGAATACATCTAAATTAAACTATTACACGTGTTAATATAAATATTGTTTATTTCATAATTAAATAGTAAAATCTTTGAATTTTTGTTGTTAATTTTCTTAAAATTTAAAAAGATATGATATTTTTAAATTGATAGATTCATTTTTACTAGAAATGCGGGTGGTGGGTACAGGTATAGACACTTAGATACCCATAGGGTACGAGAACGAATATAAAGGTTGGTGGTGGTCACGCGGGTATGAGCTCGGGTACAAGGTTTTTTTTTGAACTGCGGGTACGGGGACGAGTACTATAGTACTCTATCCAAACTCTACCCATTATCATCCCTAGTGGGTGCTGTCTTTAAACAAGATTCATTAGTTTCCTAATTCATTGGTTTCCTAATTCAAAGTCAGACTTGCTTATCTCTAAGGAGACCTATCTTTTCAAAACCACTCACACTCCCAAGGTTGATTGAGCCAAAGTTATTTGGCACCCCGATATTCCTTTTGTGAAATCTTTGTTAGTTTGGAAGTTAATGCATGACAAATCCCTGACGAGTTGGTCAAAATCAGAAAATACAATACACTTTTTTTTGAGTTCGCTAAAAACCTTTGGCTCTGGCTTGGTAGAATTCTGAATATAACTCGCTTTCCTAAATCTTTGGAGGTTTGATGGTAGCGGTGCAACACAGAAATTTCAAAGCAGTGTTGTTTGGAGCTTTCACATCCTTCCACTAGTTTGGGGTGTCAGAGTGTTAGGGACCAATTAGTACTACTTTTTATATCATTTTATTAGTCCCTTTTACCAAGTTTTGATGTAATTACACACTTTTATTCTCATTAATTTGTATAAATGCAATTAGGTTTAATTTATTTTGTTTTGAATAGTTATTTCACAGATTTGTTAGTTTTGTAGAATTTTTGGATGAAAGAGCTTTTGGAATGCAACATCATAATATGGAAGAATTTGGATGAAGCTTGCAAAGCAAGGAAGTTGGGATAGCTTCAGTTCGCGCCGCGAAGGCTGCGAATCCAGCAAGCTGATTTTGGGCCAAGGGTGCTGTTTTCCTTGACCAACTGTTTTGCCATTTTGGTGTCTTCCTTGGAATAGCTTTTCTGTTTTGGATGAAAATGATCAATTAAGGAAATGTCAACTCTTTTAGGATAGGAGAACACATTATTCTAAGACATTCATTATTATTATTCACACATTGATACATTGAGATATTTTTGTAAGAGAAAAAACAGAGTTTTTCTTCCGTTGCATTTTGTTTTGTAAAATGATGATGAGGAGCTAAACCCCATTTTGTCAAGATTGGAGGTAGTAGCTATTCTCATTTGTTTATGTATTCCATTTGACTTTTATAAATGATAAAGATTGTTGATGTATTGAATACTGTTTTTGTCCTAAGTTGAAAACAAGATTTGAGTAGTTGTTGAAAGAGATTATTTGAGTCTTGACATAAAATAGATTTTCAAGTAGTGAATAAGTTGTAGAGATAGATTTATTCATTACTCTTCTTTGGTATCAAACATTAAAGATTGCTATATTGATAGTTAGGTGGAGAGATCGTCTAAGGATCAATATAGTGATTATCACAATATCATTTAGACATAAATGACTTTGAGAGGATACTTGAACATCATCAATAATCTTAAATCTATATAGTTATCATAAGGAATCATAAGCATTTAGAATAGTGAACTCCAATCTTGCCAAGCTTTTACATTTGATTAAAACCATTTTACTGTTTTTAGTGACATTTATTCACAAGATAATTTTCTAAACAAAACAACTTTGTTACTTTTTAAACTTATAACAATTTGGATTATAGAACGGCGGTAATAACAACCAATCTCTGTGGATACGATATAAAAATATTTGCCGAAGATATACTTTTCAACAAATTGGCGCCGTTGCCGGGGATTGGTGTTCGATATTACAAGCATTGCAATTATTCATTGTTTTAAGTTTTGTTACTTTTATTACTATCCCTCTTTTGTTTCACTTGGTTTGTTAGTTTTGTAGATTCTAGTGCATACGAGGAAAAGCTACCAAGGAGCAATTTCAATTCGATCCCGAAATTGAAAGAACACTTCGGAAGCTCAATAGCAAAACACGAAGAAGAAGGAAACTAGCCGAAGAGAGGAACCGGAGAGAAGAAGCATCTACTTCCGCACTTGTTCAAATCGAAGAAGTGGGTGTAGAGGTTTGCGAAGGAAATATGGCGGATGACAATCGTACCGAAATGTCCGCTAATAGTCCAAGAAGAAATGCTCAATTTGCCCGTGGAGGAAGAAATACGGAGATGAAGACCGGAATCCTCCAACTTCTCTATGCAAATCCATTCACCGGAATGGACCATGAAGATCCGTATACCCATCTCATCAAATTCTATGAGATTGCGGGTTCTACGGGAATTGATGAAACGGGTGAAGAGGCATTATTCAAAGGGATGTTCCCACACTCCTTAGTCGGAAAGGCAAAGAAGTGGTACCTTGATCAAGCACCGAAAGTGATGACGGATTGGAATTTGCTAGAAGAAAAGTTCTTAGAAAGATATTTCCCTCAATCCCGATTCATGGAAGCTAAAACGGCTATTGCGGTATTCACTCAAGGAAGCAACGAGTCTCTAAATGAGGTTTGGGAAAGATTCAAGTCAATGTTGAGAAAATGAAAGGGTCATGGTTTTGATGAGCTCACTCAAATCCATATTTTTCTAAACGGGCTCCAATCAACTCACAAGACACTTTTGGATGCTACCGCGGGTGGCTCGCTTATGTCAAAGAATGCGGAAGAAGCTAAAGTCATTATTGATCGGATGACACTCAATGATCGCCAAAGTCAACATGATCGTAGCCCTTCACAACGTAAACCGGGAGTTCTTGAGTTGAATACCAATGACGCCATTCTTTCTCAAAACAAGCTACTCTCTCAACAAGTGGAGTTGCTCACTCAACAAATGGCCAAGCTTCCACAGCAAATGAAAGAAATTCAAGGGTCTCAAGTTCGACATCAAGTAGCATGTTGCGAATTATGTCAAGGGGATCATCCTACTGGTTTTTGTCCTCCACTAGAAGAAGTGAGTTATGTGAACAATCAAAATCAGGGCTATCAAAGACAACCTCCTAACAATCAAGGTTACCAACCAAGAAACAATCAAGGCTATCAACCATCAAGGTTCAACAATCAAAATTTTCAGCAGCAAAGTCCTTATCAACATCCAAATTCTCAAGGACAGCAGTCGCAAGGAGGAAGTTCCAAGCTAGAGGACACTCTTCAACAATTCATGCAAGCTTCCATGGAAAATCAAAAGAGTAATGAAGCAGCAATTAAGAATCTGGAAAATCAAGTAGGCCAACTTGCGAAGCAACTGTCAGAACAAAACGCAGGATCGTCATTTTCCGCTAACACTCAAACCAATCCAAAGGAGCATTGTAAAGCAATTGTCACAAGGAGCGGTAAAGAGTTGATAAGTGAAAAAAATGAGGAAATTACAGTAGAAAATGATATGGATGAAGTGCTGGAAAAAGAGGACATGGTTGGTGGAAGGGAGAAAGTGGCTGGAACTTCACAGTTCGCGCCGCGATCCCCTTCGCGCCGCGAAAAGAGCAGGATTTGTCAGCAAAGGAGCAACCTGAATTGGAGGCGAAGAAGGATGTTGGACCAAGAAAGAAGAAGAAAGGAGAGAAAGGTGTGAGCGTCATTCCAACCCAACATCTACCTTATCCACATGCTCCATCGAAGAAGGACAATGCTAGGCATTATGCACGGTTCATGGACATATTCAAACAACTTCAAATCAATATTCCATTTGCCGATGCATTAGAACAAATGCCACGGTATGCAAAGTTCATGAAGGACATTCTTACAAAGAAAAGGAGACACGTGGAAGACGAAACCATATTGCTTGATGCACGTTGTAGTGCCATCATTCAAAAGACTCTCCCAAGGAAGGAATCCGATCCGGGCTGAGTCGTTTTACCGGTAACCATTGGAAGCACATACATTGGTAATGGTTTGATTGACTTGGGGTCTAGCATCAATTTAATCCCCCTCTCCATTGTTAAAAGATTGGGAAATGTTGAGATCAAATCGACAAGGATGACTTTACAACTAGCCGACAAGTCTACCACTTCACCATACGGAATTGCTCAAGACATGTTAGTGAAAGTGGACAAATTCTTGTTTCCGGTAGATTTCGTGATAGTAGAGATGGATGAGGATCGTGATGTTCCTCTAATTCTTGGAAGACCATTCATGAAAACAGCCCGGATGATGATTGACATAAATGATGGATTAATGAAGGTGAGAGTGCAAGACGAAGAGGTGACCTTTAATCTTTTTGAAGCTATGAAGCATCCAAATGACAAGCATGATTCTTTCCGAATTGACGCAATCGAAGAGGAAGTAGTGGAGGTCGCAAACCAAGTTCATATTTCTAATCCTCTAGAAAGATCTCTTATCAGAGCATACAATGTGTTGACCGAAAATGAGGAAAAAGAGATTGAAGCAATGTTGCATGAGTTAGAATCTTGTGGTGGGCTTACTTATCAAGAAGGAACAAAGGAGGACTTGGATGCGATGAAGAAAACGGAAGAACCAAAATTAGAGTTGAAAATGCTTCCCTCACATTTGAAGTATGTGTTCCTTGGTGACGAATGTACTAAAACGGTGATCATAAGCAACACCTTGTCCACAAAGAGGAAGATAAATTGATTCAAGTGCTGAAAAAGAATGAAGGTGCAATAGGGTGGGTGTTATCCGACTTGAAGGGTATTAGTCCGGCCTATTGTATGCATAAGATCATGATGGAGGAGAATTTCAAACCCGTTGCACAACCTCAAAGGCGTCTAAATCCATCGATGAAAGAGGTAGTTCGGAAAGAAGTTGTCAAACTCTTGGAAGCCGGAATGATTTATCCTATATCCGATAGTGCATGGGTGAGTCCGGTATAAGTAGTTCCCAAGAAAGGTGGCATGACGGTTATCAAAAATGATAAAAATGAGTTGATTCCGACAAGAACGGTAACCGGGTGGAGGATGTGTATTGACTATAGAAGGTTGAACCAAGCTACAAGGAAAGATCATTTCCCACTACCCTTCATGGACCAAATGTTGGAGAGGTTAGCCGGCAAAAATTTCTACTGTTTCTTGGATGGGTACTCGGGGTACAACCAAATTTCGGTCAATCCGGCGGATCATGAGAAGACAACTTTTACATGTCCTTTTGGCATCTTTGCTTACCGAAGAATGCCTTTTGGGTTATGTAATGCACCGACCACATTTCAACGGTGTATGCAAGCTATATTCTCGGACTTAATAGAAGAATGCATTGAGGTGTTCATGGATGATTTCTCTGTGTATGGATCATCTTTTGATTTATGCTTAAAACATCTTGATGTGGTTTTGGGAAGATGCGTGGAGACCAACTTAGTGCTCAATTGGGAAAAATGCAACTTCATGGTCACCAAAGGTGTTGTACTCGGTCACAAGATCTCCTCCGAAGGATTAGAGGTTGACAAAGCCAAGGTGGAAGTTATCGAGAAACTACCACCCCCAACAAATATAAAAGGAATAAGGAGCTTTCTCGGACATGCCGGTTTCTACCGGAGATTCATCAAAGATTTTTCAAAGATAGCAAAGCCATTGAGCAACTTGCTCAACAAAGGTACGTATTTTCTTTTCGATGAGTCATGTCTCAAAGCTTTCCTTGATTTAAAAGAAAAGTTAGTCACCGCACCCATAATCGTGGCACCAAATTGGAAACTTGATTTTGAACTTATGTGTGACGCAAGCGATTATGCGGTTGGTGCGGTGTTGGGTCAAAGAAGAGATAAAGTTTTTCATGCTATTCATTATGCTAGTAAAGTGTTAAATGAAGCACAACTCAATTATGCAACAACTGAAAAAGAATTACTAGCCATAGTGTAGACATTGGAAAAGTTTAGAGCTTACTTAATTGGGTCAAAAGTTGTAGTCTACACTGACCACTCGGCGATAAAATATTTGCTAACCAAACCGGATTCCAAACAAAGACTAATTCGCTGGATTCTCTTACTGCAAGAGTTTGATTTGGAAATCCGGGATAAAAAAGGTTCCAAAAATTTGGTTGCGGATCATTTGTCTCGTTTGGTCAATGTGGACATTACAAACAAAGAAGAGGAAGTGGGAGAAGAATTTCCAGATGAAAAACTGTATGTGATTCAAGTGAGGCCTTGGTTTGCTGATTTTGCTAACTACAAAGCAACCGGTTTAACACTGGAAGACCTCACTTGCAATCAAAGAAGGAAATTCTTGGCGGATGCAAAATATTATGTTTGGCATGATCCGTATCTGTTTAAACTGGGTGTAGACAATATTTTGAGAAGGTGTGTAACAAGTGAGGAGTCAAGAGACATCCTTTGGCATTGTCACAACTCTCCGTATGGAGGTCACTATAGAGGTTTGAGAACAACCACTAAAGTGCTCCAATCGGGCTTTTATTGGCCATCTTTATTTAAAGATGCACATGAACATGCGAAAAGTTGTGATACATGCCAACAGAGTAGGGGAATAGGAAAACGGGACGAAATGCCTCTAATTAACATGCTAGAAGTAGAAGTTTTTGATTGTTGGGGTATTGATTTCGTTGGCCCATTCCCCTCTTCTTTCTCAAATGAGTACATACTAGTGGCCGTTGACTATGTCTCGAAGTGGGTAAAAGCAATTGCCTCACCTAAGGACGATCCCAAAACAGTGATTAGACTTTTAAAGAAAAACATATTTTCACGTTTTGGTGTGCCTAGGGTGTTGATAAGTGATGGAGGCTCACACTTTTGCAATACACCTCTAGAAAAAGTTTTGCAACATTATGGTGTAAAGCACAAGGTGACCACTCCCTACCACCCACAGGCGAATGGTCAAACGGAGGTTTCGAACCGGGAAGTCAAGCGGATTCTTGAGAAAATAGTCTCGAATTCAAGAAAAGATTGGTCTTTAAAACTGGATGAAGCTTTGTGGGCGTATCGTACCGCCTACAAAGCACCTATTGGGCTAACTCTGTTTCAAATGGTGTATGGGAAGACTTGTCATCTTCCAGTGGAAATGGAGCATAGGGCATTATGGACTCTTAAATTCTTGAATTTCGACTCCACTCTAGCTGGAGAAAGAAGAAAAGGACAACTCCATGAATTGGAGGAATCAAGGAATAATGCTTACCATTCGAATAAACTGTATAAGGAAAAGGTAAAGGCATACCATGATGGAAAGGTCCGTCATAAGGAGTTTCATGTTGGACAACTGGTATTGCTTTTCAACTCAAGGTTGAAGTTATTCCTTGGTAAGTTGAAGTCAAAGTGGTTAGGACCGTTCATTGTCAAAGAGGTGCACAATTATGGAGCCATTGTGATCGAGGATCCAAAGTCACAAGAGAGCTGGACTGTAAATGGTCAAAGACTCAAAGTCTACCATAGTGGCGACGTAAATCGTGATGTGTGTGTCGTGTCTCAATCTGGACCGGGCTAATCAGTGGACCGTCGAGCTCTAAACGACGTTAAACAAAGCGCTTGTTGGGAGGCAACCCAACGTTGTAAGTCTGCATTTTATTTTTTTCTGCTGTGTTGATTTTCTGCTACGTTAAATTTTGTGAAGTTGGGTTTTGTTTTTTGCCGTTCGCCCCGCGACCATCGTTTGCCCCGCGAACAATGCGTGGCAGAACCACTTAAGTTCTGTTAGGTTATATTTTCCTTTTCATTTCAATTCATTTTCAAAACACCAAGTTTGCCTCGCTTTCACTTCCACTCCCAAAAACTTCCCAAAATTGAAAATTTTCCTTTCCCAACTCCCTAATCTTCATTTGCTAACAAGAACCAAGCGCTTCAGTAAGGTATGTTATGCTTTTCAATTCCTCTTATCCATTTCCTTTTGGGTTCACATTTAGGTTTGGTTAGGGATTGGAAAAATTTGAAGATTGACACTTGAAATCACTATGCATGTCTGATTTAGATTAGGAATAGGATAGAGTTGGAGACCTTGACTGTTAGAAGTAGCATACTCACATTTTTGGAACCCTAGGAGGCTCCTGGAGATTTCCTGGTTCGCAGGGTTCGCACCGCGAACGGGCCTTCGCGCCGCGAACTGGGAAATTCCAGGGCCATGTTTTTATGCTGATTGATTGCTAACTCTCTTCATGTTTTGTTGTGTGGTTGTTCTGATGTTTATTGCAAATGTCAAAGAGAACCAAAACCACGACTCCCGCTCATCCTCGTTCTTTAAGAAGGTTCACAAGTGACGAACACGAAGAAAGATTCGAGAGCTTAATCAAGAGAACCATCCTGCCGGAGAGGTTCATCCGTTTAGCACCGGGTGGGACTTATCAAAGTTTGGTTTCAACTTTTGAGAGACGAAGGTGGATGAAACTGTGTGAACCAGAAGCGGCAATCAACTATGATATTGTTCGGGAGTTCTACGTAAACGCCATGCATCAAGAAGAGGGGGTAGCTTTCAACTACCAAACAAGGGTAAGAGGCAGAATCATTTCTTTTGGGAGGGATGCCATTAACTCATATCTTGGTAATCCTCTAACCCTTGGAGAGAACGAGCGGTGCGAGTATCGTATCCAGGAATTAGCTAATGTGTGGGATCTTCAAGCGGTAAATGCTACCCAGTGCCTTAAAGGAAAATCATTTGACCTAAATGATCAAGGACATCCCAAATCTTGGAAAAGAGAAAATTTAAATCTGGGAGCTAGGGCTTTTCTTGTGCTGCTGTTGAGCAATATTCGGCCAATGAGCTACACCACCACGATTCCTCTGGATGTAGGATGTTTGATGTACTGCATTATGATCGGAAAATCTGTGGATGTAGCATCAATCATCGCGGGAGAAATGAGAAAGATGGCTATAAGTGGAACCAAATTCGGTGGTAAAGCAGGTGTGCTTGCGTACCCGGGGCTGATCATGGGACTTTGCCGTCGGGCGAATGTTGCCATTCCGGAGGAAGTACATTTCTCTATCACCAGTGTGATTAACGATGCCTATCTGAATAGGTTCTGCCAAAGCCAAATGGATAGAACCGAAGGAGCTGGAACTTCGTCATCCAGACCACGACCCCACAATACTCCAGTCTTTGACCAGATGGCGTTTGCCAATTATTGTTGCGAGAGCTTTGAGGCCTCTAGGAGGTCTCAATCATTTATCTTCGATGCTATGCAATAACAATTCCATAACACGTTCCTTGCACCCGAAGCCCGCACATTTCCTTCTCAGGCGGAATATGTGGCTTATGGTAATTGGCCTGAGGGCAGGCCAGATTTTATGGGGGGTGCAGGAGGTGGTGCAAACCCTAATGATGAGATGGAGGACGTCCTTGGTGATGTAGGTGGTGGCCAAGAGGAGGAGGATTGAGGAGTTGGTGAATTTGAGGAGTTGTTGTCATTTTGAGTTTCTTTGTATTATATTTGTTTTTGAAAATTTTTGATGTACTTTTGGGGTGGCTCTAGTTCACCAAAACTTTGTTTTTTATTAGTTGTTTTGATAATTGCATGAATACTATTTGAGAATTAAGTGTGTTACAATCAAATTGGTTTACCAACATTTTTGTTTAATTGTTCTTACTCTTAAGTCAAGCTTAAAGCAACCGAGAAATGATCGCAAAGAAAGAAGCATAGGACACTTCGAGTGGTGATGATAAGAATTAGTGTCGGCATTTCAAGGTACACTTTATCGTTTTCTAGACTTAACATGAGTAGTTTGATGGTGTGTGCAAATTTCATATCATAAACTCATTGAAATGTATGTCACCTTTGAATCAATATAGGACTTAACCAATTGTGAGGAAGCTTTCCATTGTACACCAAAAAGCGTGAAACCAAGCATTATTTTAACTCATTCTTATCATGCTAAATCATGCATCAATCTATTTTTGTGTGAAAATTTTGAAAATGATAGAGGCATTGTTTGTGAGAAAAACCACTTGACCAAAAAGTTTGAATCAACTAACCTTATGAGGAATAATCCTTAGTTAAACCCCTTTGAGCTTATTTTAGGATTCATTTTATTGATCATTGAAAAATCAATTGAAAATTGTGGAATAAATGAATCCTAATTTCTTTCGTGTCAATTGAAACATCAAATCGAGTTGTTTGCAAATTTTGCCTTTTGCTTATTTCTAAGTAGGGAGCATTATTGAATAAATTTGGTTTTGGAATCTAAAGTTGGGGAGAGTAAAGTGAAAAGTTGATTAGAAACTTGGAAAAGTGAGTTTTTATGAAAGAGTGAAAATATGAAAAGAAACAAGAAAAAGAAATCACCCTTGAAACCATAAAGCAAAGAAAAAAAAAAGAAAAAAGCAAAGAAAATGCTCATGGTTGTGCGGATGTAAAAAGAAAAAGAAAAAAAATAGGGATCAAAGAAAGGGAAATTAGGTAGAGTTGAATGTTTGGGAATGCTCCCTTAGGATAGGCAACTTTGTAAATTCTCTTAATCATATCCTTTCTTGTAACCTAAGCCACATTACAACCTTTGAAAGACCTTTTGATTCTCATTTTTCACATGATTTGGTATTTGTTGTGATAACCGCATGTTTGAATTGTTGTTGATTTAATTGTTTGGATGAGTGAAAGTAACCCTTCGTGTTATTCATCATTATTATGATGTGTGTGTAAGTTTGATTCAATTTTGACATATATGACTTTGAATTCCTTGGAATGATTTTTGCACTCAACCATTTTCCTTATTCACATTTTGTCTAGAATTGAGATAGGTGGATTGAGAAATTGCCAAACACTTTTGAACCATTTGAATGTCCTTGGTAAATCCTTGCTTCGATCTTTTGTGTAATTGCTTTGGTTGTAATGGTGGAAACTTTTGTTTAGGGACAAACAAAATGCTAAGTTGGGGAGAGTTGTTAGGGACCAATTAATACTACTTTTTATATCATTTTATTGGTCCATTTTATCAAGTTTTGATGTAATTACACACTTTTATTCTCATTAATTTGTATAAATGCAATTAGGTTTAATTTATTTTGTTTTGAATAGTTATTTCACAGATTTGTTAGTTTTGTAGAATTTTTGGATGAAAGAGCTTTTGGAATGCAACATCATAATATGGAAGAATTTGGATGAAGCTTGCAAAGCAAGGAAGTTGGGATAGCTTCAGTTCGCGCCGCGAAGGCTGCGAATCCAGCAAGCTGATTTTGGGCCAAGGGTGCTGTTTTCCTTGACCAACTGTTTTGCCATTTTGGTGTCTTCCTTGGAATAGCTTTTCTGTTTTGGATGAAAATGATCAATTAAGGAAATGTCAACTCTTTTAGGATAGGAGAACACATTATTCTAAGACATTCATTATTATTATTCACACATTGATACATTGAGATATTTTTGTAAGAGAAAAAACAGAGTTTTTCTTCCATTGCATTTTGTTTTGTAAAATGATGATGAGGAGCTAAGCCTCATTTTGTCAAGATTGGAGGTAGTAGCTATTCTCATTTGTTTATGTATTCCATTTGATTTTTATATATGATAAAGATTGTTGATGTATTGAATACTGTTTTTGCCCTAAGTTGAAAACCAGATTTGAGTAGTTGTTGAAAGAGATTATTTGAGTCTTGACATAAAACAAATTTTCAAGTAGTGAATAAGTTGTAGAGATAGATTTATTCATTACTCTTCTTTGGTATCAAACATTAAAGATTGATATATTGATAGTTAGGTGGAGAGATCGTCTAAGGATCAATATAGTGATTATCACAATATCATTTAAACATAAATGACTTTGAGAGGATACTTGAACATCATCAATAATCTTAAATCTATATAGTTATCATAAGGAATCATAAGCATTTAGAATAGTGAACTCCAATCTTGCCAAACTTTTACATTTGATTAAAACCATTTTACTGTTTTTAGTGACATTTACTCACAAGATAATTTTCTAAACAAAACAACTTTGTTACTTTTTAAACTTATAACAATTTGGATTATAGAACGGCGGTAATAACAACCAATCTCTGTGGATACGATATAAAAATATTTGCCGAAGATATACTTTTCAACACAGAGTATTTTTAGAAACTACAAAGGAGACTTTATTTTGGCTTTCGCAGAGCAAATCAATATTGGGTCCTGCATTTTCACTGAATTCAATGTGGTCATGACGACTATTGAAATGGCAAAGCGAAACAGTTGACACAAGCTTTGGGTCGAATCTGATTCGCTCTTGGTGGTCAAAGCTTTTTCCAACCCTTCCTTAGTGCCTTGAAGAGACCGTTGGGGGTAATTGCATATATTCGTCTAACAACACTAATCTTTTCATCACTCACATACATAAAAAAGACAATAGTCGTGCAAACTTTTTTGCAAATAAGTTATTTTCCTTCTTTTGATGGAGTTTCGTAAGGGTGTTCATGGGTACGGGTCGACCCACGAACCCGCTGACCCAAACCAACCAAATCCATAAATTACGAATATACTCAACCCAATCCATAACAACCCCTATAATTTTGGTTTAGGTATTGGATTTGAGTTTTACAACCCGTGGACTTGTTGACTCAACCCATTCATCTGATTTTAGTAATTTCTTATTATTTTAAATAAAAATATAAAATTAATACTTCACTAATAACGATACTTTTTTCAAAAAAAATTATTCTCCATCAATAATATTATTAGACCAACGATTTTACGAAATTCTAAGATTAAATGTTTTTTTAATTATTTCCAACTTATGTATTTTATGGAAATAACGTGTCTTGTTGAATTTTATACTATTATAAAATGTTAGGTCGAGTCAATGAATTTTATTAGATATTATATGATGTGTTTCATTGAATTTAAGTGTTATAAATGAATATGATTGTATTGAGTGATCTTATATTTTTTTTAAAACGACAAAAAGAATCATACAAAATATATATTTTATTTAAAACACAACCCAGAAATCCAACCTAACCCAACTCATTAATGAACGAGTCAATTTAAATTTGTTTTAAAAATGAAATAATAGATTAAACAAGAGATATAATCCATTAAATTTAAATGGGTTGGACAAGGGATTATACCAAAGGGAATTCCTATAAATCCCTGAAGTTTAGTTGTTTTATAATGCTTCCTTTTGCAATATACAAGTCTTATTAAGAAAAACTTAAACAAACACCCATACTCATTTTGACAAATTATTCTATGGCAAATGATTATGCTGTTGTTAGCTTCTTCTTCCATACAATACTGGATACCACCTCTAGACATAGTTAACTCATCCATTATCCTATACCACCTCTTTCCATTCCAAATATCATGCGTCTCACACGACACATCTTACCTTCAATCCACCACCCATTTCTTCCACTCCCCCCTTCAAACTCACGCACTCTTAGCACTCACACCACTCACATTCACCTACAGCAACCACTCCTACAAATGGCCCTTTCTTCCTTTGACACGAACTTCCAAACCTACAATGAAATCTTGAACGAATGCGTTAATAAAAGGGCATTCAGAGAGGGACAGAGAGTCCATGCCCATATGATCAAAACCCGCTATCTTCCTTCTGTGTTCCTCAGGACAAGGTTGATTGTGTTGTACACCAAGTGTGACTCTTTGGGAGATGCTCGCCACGTGTTTGATGAAATGCCTGAACGGAATGTTGTGTCATGGACTGCTATGATTTCGGCTTATTCTCAAAGAGGGTATGCCTCTCAAGCTTTGTATCTTTTTCTGCAGATGTTAAGATCAGGTATTTATATACTTGGGTTCTGTTTGGATAAACAACATAATTAAGCACATATAGCATAAGCAACTATTTCTATAATTAAAAACTAAATTGCTTTCATATAAGCTATAAGTTATTTTCATAAGCTACCATGGAGAGCTTATGGACATGTCAGAAGCCGTTTCTAAGCTCTCCCAAATAGTGTTATAAGTGTTTATGCAAGTAGGTAAGCTCTAATAATCCAATCCAAAATAGCTGTTACACAGGTACATCAACATGGGTTATTGTTAATTAAGAACACATTGCAAATGATTATAAAAATGTCGTTATGTTTGTTTCCTATTTTCAAAGATTTGTATATGAAATAAAAGGTGTTCTTCAAATTTCGTATACAAATATTGGAAAACTTAAAATAAAATGAAAATGAAATTGTTAAGTAGCACAGTGTAATTCTTAGTAAAATGAAAACTGGAAATAAAAACTAAAATGGTTTTTCAAACCAAACAAATCTCCTCAATGAGGTGATTGTGGGACTAATCTAGATTGGGTGCTTGATTTTACTTTATCAAGTATCGCTTGTATGTTAGAGTAGATGTTTTGTTACCTCTTACAGCCAAGTTGATTATATGGAATCCTATGTCAATGGTCTTTTCAAAAAAGGAGTTAATCACCATTATTGTGTTAACTTGCACCTAGACTGAATATGTAATTTGATCTTGTGATACTGATAAGCATGTTGAATTTGAATTTTATTCTGTGAGTTTCTCAACTTTGGTCTTATTTTTTGAGTCATTGTTTTATGAGTGGTTTCAGGTGCTGACATAACTGTGCCTTTTCACAGGTACGAAACCTAATGAGTTCACTTTTGCTACCGTGTTTACTTCATGTACAAGTTCTACGGGTTTCAGTTTAGGGAGGCAAATCCACTCTCTTATCATAAAATCAAATTATGAAGATCATGTTTTTGTTGGCAGCTCACTCCTTGACATGTATGCCAAAGATGGAAAAATTCATGAAGCTCAAACAGTATTTGAATGCTTGCCAGAAAGAGATGTAGTTTCTTGTACTGCTATAATCTCTGGATATGCACAGCTTGGTTTGGATGAAGAGGCGTTGGAGCTATTTCGCCGTTTGCAAGGGGAAGGAATGCAATCAAATTATGTTACTTATACTGGTGTTATAACTGCGCTTTCTGGGCTTGCTGCTCTAGATCTCGGTAAACAAGTGCACAACCATGTTCTTCGCTCTGAAATTCCCTCATTCGTGGTTCTCCAAAACTCATTGATAGACATGTACTCAAAATGCGGAAATCTCACTTACTCGAGAAGGATATTCGATACCATGTATGAGAGAACTGTTATCTCTTGGAATGCAATGCTTGTTGGGTATAGCAAACACGGAGAGGGAAGAGAAGTGCTTAAGCTTTTTACTTTAATGAGAGAAGAAAAAAAAGTCAAACCTGACAGTGTCACAATGTTAGCCGTTTTATCTGGCTGCAGTCATGGAGGACTAGAAGATACGGGGCTGAATATTTTTCATGATATGAACAGTGAAAAAATTGGAGTTGAGCCAAAGATGGAGCACTATGGGTGCGTTGTTGATTTGCTTGGGCGTTCTGGTCGAGTAGAAGAAGCTTTTGAGTTCATTAAAAGTATGCCTTTTGAACCAACAGCTGCTATATGGGGTTCCCTTTTAGGTGCTAGCAGGGTTCATTCAAATGTGGACATTGGTGAACTTGTGGGTCATCGACTTCTAGAAATTGAGCCCGGAAATGCTGGAAATTATGTTATTCTGTCTAATTTATATGCTTCGGCAGGAAGATGGGAAGATGTAAGATCACTTAGGGATCTCATGTTGAAGAAGACAGTAGCAAAAGAGCCTGGAAGAAGCTGGATTGAGCTTGATCAAGTACTTCATACTTTTCATGCAAGTGATCACTCCCATCCAAGAAGAGAAGAGATATGTGTAAAAGTGAAGGAATTATCTGTTAGTTTTAAAGAGGTTGGTTATGTTCCTGATTTAAGCTGTGTTTTACATGATGTGGATGAGGAGCAGAAGGAGAAGATACTTCTAGGCCACAGTGAAAAGTTGGCTTTGTCTTTTGGTCTAATTGCTAGTTCTGAAAATGTTCCAATACGTGTCATAAAGAATCTGCGTATTTGTGTTGATTGCCATAACTTTGCTAAATATATCTCAAAAGTTTATGGCAGAGAAGTGTCTTTGCGGGACAAAAATCGGTTTCATCGAATTGTGGGAGGAAAATGTTCGTGTGGAGATTATTGGTGAGAAGACCCTGATAGAGAGGACTCAATGACTAGATTCTTGGTATCGTGCAATTTATGAGGGGAAATAGAGGAAGATAGATGAAAAAGGAATGTTGGCCTGCCAAAAGTGGGATGTAACTTATGAGAAGATTCAAAATGGTATGACTATTGGGTCATAAAGAATTAAAATGCATCATTTTTATTGGTTATTTCATTACCAAAATCAAGGAATTGAATAATTACATCTACAGTGCAGGATTTTTCAGAATTCCTTGCACTTCTCTCCCCGTCAGCCCCAATAACCTCGACCTTGGCTTATTATGCGTTATCTTGCAATGCTTACGGCTTTTCCTTCATAGCTAATAAATTTTTGATCTCCAGGGCTTCACCTGTTATTCTTGGCTGTTGAGGAACTCTCCTAAGATGTACGCTAGGTATTCATTTTTATTCTTGATTTTTTTTGTTCTATGATTTTGTTATGTGGTTATTATTCTGACGCGACACTGGTAAGCGATTACGTCATGGCTATATCTTGTGGCACTTTTCGGATATTCTGCATGCGAATTTTCTTTAATGGGTAATTTTGTCAATGAAATCCTTGTTAAAATTTGTAGCAGACAGCAGTGCTTATGTTGCAGGCTATATCTTTACATTCCTTGAAGGCCTTCACTGTGCAAAAGCTTATATGCTTCTCCGAGTGAGTCTGAGAATCCACAGCATGATACCTTGGTAGTGTTGTTTCTGGCACGCTAAATTTTGATAAAATGAAAGATTAGAACATCTTATGCAGAATACCTTTGCAGTTGCTGCTTTTCCTTTTAACTTGCATGTATTTTAACAAGTAGAACCTGCTCTTTATAGCTTTGATCTCCAAAAATGTTCTTGAGCAAAAAGATTTCTTCATCATTCATCAGTTTGAGATTTTATTTAAGACAAGAAATGAGCGATCCCTCAAGCTTTATCCCTGAAGGTTGCTTCCCTTCATGAAGATATCATGCAGTGGAATCCCTTTGTTTCAGGATGATGATCAATTAGTTTCAGATCCTTCTTATTCAGGCACCTTGTCCAAAAAGATCGTGCTTAGTCAATAGAACTTTCCATGATAAATTGCCTACTAATGATAACCTAAAAACGAGAGTGTGCGTTACAGTCTCCAGAGTAGCATCTTAAATGAAACCACTTCTCACCTTTTCTTGCAGGGCCCTTTCGCTCAAGCAGTTTGCGATTGGCTGAGCTTTGCTGTTAATATTGACATTGATTTATCTGATTTTGCATCTGTATTCTTTATTTGTAACAGGACTTGGAGCTCTTAAATAAAAGATGCCTTTCTGGCTGCAATAATTCTCAGCTTTTGGTTTGTTTGGTATTGTTGCAGTAAGAGCAAATTTGACAATCAGAATATCCATCGGAAGGCAGCCATTAAAATGACTACTCTTTATTGTTGGGAAATGCTCTAAGGGTGGTCATATGTCCTCCTATGTCAAATACTTATTCATTTTAAAGCTCTTCGG
This sequence comes from Lathyrus oleraceus, assembly GCF_024323335.1. Taxonomy (NCBI): domain Eukaryota; kingdom Viridiplantae; phylum Streptophyta; class Magnoliopsida; order Fabales; family Fabaceae; genus Lathyrus; species Lathyrus oleraceus. Next base: position 232,450,592 of record NC_066584.1, on the reverse strand, counting down.
TACCGGGATATATTAACAAAGCTCTTTATATAATTCAAGTTGACCTGATCCCTCCTCTCTGTAGTTGGATAAAATGTAATATAGATAGATTTGCTAGATGCTCTCCTAGTCTTGAGGTTTAGAAGTGAAGCGAGTCTAGGCTGTTTTGCCTGTTATTACAAGGTCTCAAGTTTTGACGAGGACATGAAGAGGCATAACAAAGAAAGGAAGTCTTAGAACTCCATGACAAGGGCAAGACTTTAGAAGGCTAAAGAGGCTTGTAGACACTATTTGAAGTAGGTGCTAGTCTTGAAGAACATAATCTAGTAATAGTAAATTGTTAGCTTAATCATATTTTGGTAAGTTAAAGATTTACGTTTTAGTTCCTCGAAATAGATTAATCAATTTGGTATGTTATATTATCTTTTAATTTAAAATGTTTTAGGTGAGAAAATTTTGATGAATGTTTACAATAAACTTTATTATTTTTTTGATTTTAACAATTTAATCTTTTTAACGATTTTTTTTTAATCTTGAAGGTTTATTTATAATATAAGAAAAATAATGGAGGTGAAAAATATAACTCTGCCCCTGGTTTATTGGTTGCCATTTGTCTATTTTAGGCTTTCATTATCCAATTACAACTTTCCCAACCAATTTTCCATTCTGATTCTATTGCAATCATATCTTATTTCATTTACTCATAATTAATTTTCCATTCTGATTACATTGCAATCATATCTTATTTCATTTACTCATAATGATAGACTTTCTTCAACTATTCTCCATTGAACTGTTTCATTCCAATTGAAAATCAAATGTATGTCACATCAATCTCTCAATTTTTCCATCAACTTTTTTTTTAATTAATCTGCACAATAGCCATACTAACATCTTCTCTCTGCAATTTAATTTCTTTTAACTTCCTAAACAAAGTCAGATCTCCATCATCTCTCCCTATTCAACTTTATACAGATTTTGAAAACTTCATCTCCTTCGTTGATCTTATAGATTTCAAACCTTTTTATTTCCAAACATCTCACCAATATTCTTCTTCTTCACTGCTTTAACCACCGCTCGAACAAATCTTTAACTTCTCTCCAACTCTAAAGAAATCTTTTCTACAAAGTTCAACTTATTCATCTCTCCAAACTATCAATCTAATAAACATATCTATATATCTCAGTTTTTTCTTTCCATTGCATACTTCGCCCCCTTATTTGTGAGAAAATTTCCAAAATAATAATTAATTGTATGATTATATTATTTGAATTAATAATATAAATATAAATATTATATTCAAAGTTTTCATATTTCAATTGTATGGTCTATAGTAGTTATTACGGGTCTAAAGTGCCATTTAATTGGTTTCCTTTCTTTTAGGAGTAGTTGCAACGTATTAACAAATATTTGTTATTCTTATGCGAAACGTTGTTACTAAGTTGCAATTGAAATAGTGCCATGCCTTTTCTAAGAGTTGCTACTGTTTCATAAGAGACGTGATTTTCAATATAAATTACAGGTTATGGTCACGGTGGAAAAAGACACAAAAAAACCAATCTTAATTAATTTCTCATTCTAAATCATCTTTCTCTTCTCTAATGCATGAGAGCAATTGAAAGAGACATTCTTCTGCAAAATATTATCAACAGATACGCTTAGAGAGATTGTGCAATTCTCTTTAAGGATTCCAAAGTATCCTGCAGGAAATTCGCCGGTAACTCCTTTTGCATCCAACATAGAAAGATTGGTGGGGGTGAATTGTTCCTTAAGCTTAGTGTAAAACTACACGCTTTGGAAGTTTATCGTGCAAATTAATTTCTCTGTTTCAACTCCATTTGTTCTTAGTTTTGCAGCAACACCAAAAATTCAAAGGCGCTAACAATCTTAAGGAACAAATTTTTCTATTCAATGGCTGCTTCACTAAAAGAGATGACTTCTGACTTTGTGAAATTAGAGAAATTCGATGGAGGGAATTTTATTTGTTGGCAGAAAAAAATGAAATTTCTTCTCACAACACTGAAGGTGGTGTATGTCCTTAACATTCCAAAACTGGAAGAAAAAGAAGATGAAACAATTGCTGAAACTAAAGAGAGACAAAAGTGGGACAATGATGATTATATATGCATGGGACACATCCTCAACGGTATGTGCAATTCGTTGTTCGACATTTATTAGAGCAGTAACTCCGCAAAAGAGTTATGGGAAAAATTGGAATCAAGATACATGCAAGAGGACGCTACAAGTAAGAAGTTTCTTGTTTCTCAATTTAATAATTATAAAATGATAGATGGTAGGTCTGTTATGGAACAAATGCATGAAATTGAACGTATTCTCAATAATTACAAACAACATAATATGCACATGAATGAAACTATAATTGTATCCTCCATAATAGATAAACTTCCTCCTTCTTGAAAAGATTTTAAAAGAACCATGAAGCATAAGAAGGAGGATATTTCTCTTGAACAATTGGGTAATCACCTTCGTTTAGAAGAAGAGTATCGAAAACAAGATGATACTAAAAGCCAATTTACTCAAGAGAAGGTCCATGTGATGGAGGAAGGAAATTCAAGCAAACATTCCAATAAAAGAAAACGAGATTTCAAAATTTCTCATGAAAACCACAAAGGTTATAACAACCTAAAGAAAAAGAAAGGAAATTGTTATCATTGTGGAAATCCAGGACACTTTAAACATGAGTGCAGATTCTTAAAGAAAAAGAACAAAGATAAGAATTCAAGTGCAATAAAAGAAAATTTTGTTGCTTTTATTTCTGAAATCAACATGATAGAAGATGTTAATTCTTGGTGGATAGACTCTGGTGCTACCCGTCATGTATGCAAAAATAAAGAACTATTCAAGACCATTAATGAAGAAGATGGTAGTGTTTTGTACATGGGAAATGCTTCTACTGTCCAAGTCAAAGGAAAAGGATCGATAGAGACTGAATTCACATCTGGAAAAATATTCACTCTTAAAGATGTATTCTATGTTCCCGAAGTTAGGAAAAACTTGATTTTTGTACCTTTACTTAATAAGTATGGTTTCAAATCTGTATTTAAGGGAGATAAATTTATTCTCTCCAAAGGGGGAATGTTTGTGGGGAAAGGTTATCTTTGTGAGAATATGTTCATGTGTAATATTGTTAATAATAATAATAATAATGTGATTTCTGCTTATACTGTTGAGTCTTGTGATTTATGGCATATGCGACTAGGACATGTTAATTTTAGTAAATTAAAAGACATGATGAAATCAAGTTTAATTCCTAATTTTGATATAAACTTAAATTCGTGTACCACATGCATGTTAACTAAAATTACAAGACAACCTTTTAAGAGAGTTGAAAGAAATTCTAAAGTATTAGATTTAATTCATTCTGATGTATGTGATTTACATGGTTGGCCTACTATTGGTGGTAAAAAATATTTTGTCACTTTCATTGATGATTGCACTAGATTTTGTTATGTTTATTTAATGCACTCTAAAGATGAAGTTTTAGAAAAATTCAAAATTTTTAAAGCTCAAGTAGAACTCCAACATGAAACTTTTATTAAATGTTTTAGGAGTGATAGAGGGGGAGAATTCTATCATCCTAATTATTTTGAGTCCACTGGTATTATACATCAAATAACTGCACCCTATTCCCCACAACAAAATGGGATAGCAGAAAGGAAAAATAGGGTGTTGGAAGAAATGGTGAATGCCATGTTATCATATTCTGGTTTATCCAAAGGATATTGGGGTGAAGCCATGCTAACTGCATGTTATATACTGAATAGAGTTCCTAATAAAAGGAACAAGATAACCCCATATGAACTCTGGAAGAAAGGAAAACCAAATCTTAAATATTTAAAAGTTTGGGATTGTAGAGCAATTGTTAAGGTGCCTGAACCAAAAAGAAAGAAATTGGGAGAAAGAGGAATTGAATGTGTATTTCTGGGCTATGCTGAAAACAACAAAGCATATAGATTCATGGTTATTGAATCTAATGACTCATATCCTATTAATACCGTGATTGAGTCACGAGATGCAATCTTTCAAGAAAGTAGATTTACCTCAATTCAAAATTGCAAAGACAATGTTCATTATGATGTTCAAAGTCTAGAAAATAATGTATCAAATAATGATATGTTGGGATGTTCAGAACCTAGAAAAAGTAAAAGAATCCGAAAAGTAAAAAATTATGGATCAGACTTCTTCATGTTCCTTGTAGAAGGAAATAATGATTCTATAAATCGTTATGGACCAATTTTCTATAACCTAGAGAATAATCCAGAAACATTTGAAGAGGCAATAAAATCTCAAGATTCAACCTTTTGGAAAGAAGCCATCCAAGAGGAAATGGACTCGATTGTGGGTAATAAAACCTGGAAATTAGTAGATCTCCCACTAGGGTCAAAACCCATAGGTTGTAAATGGATCTTTAAAAGGAAAATGAAAGTTGATGGTACCATTGAAAAATTCAAAGCTAGACTTGTCGCTAAAGGATTTACACAAAAAGAAGGAATTGATTATTTTGATACTTATGCACCTGTTGCAAGAATTGCATCAATTAGAGTGCTCATGGCACTCGCTTCCATCTATAAATTTGTCATTCATCAAATGGATGTTAAAACTACTTTCCTAAATGGAGAATTGGATGAAGAGGTGTATATGAAACAACCTGAAGGGTTTGTTATCAAAGGCCAAGAACATAAAGTGTGTAAATTAACTAAGTCTTTATATGGGTTAAAACAAGTGCCCAAACAATGGCATCAAAAATTTGACCAAGTTATGTTGGCCAATGGATACAAAATAAATGAATCTGACAAATGTATTTATAGTAAATTCAACAATGAAAAAGGAGTTATGATTTGTTTATATGTGGATGATATGTTAATCTTTGGTACTGAATTAAAAGAGGTAGAAAAGACTAAAGCTTTCTTATCCAAAATTTTTGATATGAAAGACTTAGGTGAAGCAGATGTGATTTTAGGGATTAAAATCATAAGAGATGGTGAACATATTGGCTTATCCCAATCTCACTATATTGAAAAGGTGCTTAAGAAATTTGATCATTTGGATTGCAAATCCGTTTCTATCCCATTTGATCAAAATGTTAATTTGCAACCACATAAAGGGTGTCCAGTGGCACAACTTGAATATTCAAAGGTAATTGGATGCTTGATGTATGCTATGACATGTACTAGACCTGATATAGCATATGTTGTTGGTAGGTTAAGTCGGTATACAAGTAATCCAAGTAAAGATCATTGGCATGCTATTAATAGAGTATTAAAATACTTGAAAGGGACGATTAACTACACTTTAACATATAGTGGACATCCTTCGATTTTAGAAGGGTATACAGATGCCAGTTGGGTAACATATATAGAAGATCATGCATCCACTAGTGGATGGATCTTCAATCTTGGTGGAGGTGCGGTTTCTTAGGGTTCAAAGAAACAGACTTGCATTGCCGACTCCACCATGGCTGCAGAATTTATTGCTCTGGCTGCAGGTAGTAAAGAGACTGAATGGCTAAGAAACTTGTTGTATGAGATACCTATTTGGCCAAAGCCAATAGCACCTGTATCCATACATTGTGATAGTCAATCCACACTATCTAAAGCATATAGCCAAGTATATAATGGAAAATCTAGACATATTGGTATAAGACATAGCTATGTGAAAGATTTAATTTCAAATGGAGTAATCTCCATAATATACGTAAGAACTAATAATAATCTTGCAGATCCTTTGACGAAAGGTCTGACAAAAGACATGGTGTTGAAGACATCATTGGGGATGGGTCTCAAGCTCATATCTTATTTATCACCAATAGTGGAAACTCAACTCACACTTGATTAAAATCAAGTCTTGAGTTCAATGATGAAAGTATATTATTAGAGTGATTGAAGTACTTAACAATAGAAACATCCCAATGGGCAAAAAGTACTCAGACCATAAAAGTAAAAGTGATAGGATGAGATTATTCTCTTAATAGATATATAGCATATGTTTGCATGAATGCTTATTATGGGAGCTTTTCTGATATAGTCTACCTATATGTGAATGAAGTAGGCTGCTTCATAGAGTTCAATGACTTGACTCTTAAATTCTCATGAAAAGGATACATGACCTATGGCCTTATCAAATGTGTCATATTTACAATTCTTTTGATAGTATCGAGATTTCATGTGTAAGTTTTGCACACTTGTTCTAATGAGTAGTTGGTTCAAAGCTTGTCTACCAATGTCTATTCGGGATGAGTGAAACCCATATCTTACTAACTATTGGTTCAAATCGTGAGATACCAATATCTGAAACCATGATTTTTCCAGAATTATGAGATTTAGTTATTTTGAAAATGGTGGGGGATTGTGAGAAAATTTCCAAAATAATAATTAATTGTATGATTATATTATTTGAATTAATAATACAAATATAAATATTATATTCAAAGTTTTCATATTTCAATTGCATGGTCTATAGTAGTTATTACTGGTCTAAAGTGACATTTAATTGGTTTCCTTTCTTTTAGGAGTAGTTGCAACATATAAATAAATATTTGCTATTCTTATGCGAATCGTTGTTACTAAGTTGCAATTGGAATAATGCCATGCCTTTTCTAAGAGTTGCTACTGTTTCATAACAGACGTGATTTTCAATATAAATTACAGGTTATGGTCACGGTGAAAAAAGACACAAAAAACCAATCTCAATTAATTTCTCATTCTAAATCATCTTTCTCTTCTCTAATGCATGAGAGCAATTGAAAGAAACATTCTTCTGTAAAATATTATCAACAGATACGCTTAGAGAGATTGTGCAATTCTCTTTAAGGATTCTAAAGTATCCTGCAGGAAATTCGCCGGTAACTCCTTTTGCATCCAACATAGAAAGATTGGTGGGGTGAATTGTTCCTTAAGCTTAGTGTAAAACTACACGCTTTGGAAGTTTATCGTGCAAATTAATTTCTCTGTTTCAACTCCATTTGTTCTTAGTTTTGCAGCAACACCAAAAATTCAAAGGAAATGACATTATTTGTGATTTTTTTTGCTTTACAAATCCTAATATATTAATTTTATACTTCAGTACCTGACACAAACTTCAAATTTACTTTTCTTCCTCTATGATATTTTCTTATGTCCAATTTTTATAACAAGTGGAAGTTCATTTTTTCAAGAAGGTTGAATGTTATTTTTCTCCATTTAAATAAAATAGAATAACACAAACTTTCACATTTTGTTAAATAGTTTTCCTTTACTTTTTAGTCTTTTTCTCTTATTTTCTTATCTCCATTTTCAATCTAATCAATGATAGTCTTTTTTTTCCAGAAACATCATAAGATACTTCTCTTAATACAAGAAAAAAACACATATAAATGATGAAGAAACATAACAATATTAATTATGGTATCTTTTTAATTATGTCATGTACGAATTTATGTCCTCTGATTTATTACTAACATAAAATAAAGAATGGGGAAATAAATAATTTTTCTTTTTTTATTAATTAATAGAATAAGAAATAATAAATATGTTACCGCCTTGAATTTTTGGTGTTGCTGCAAAACTAAGAACAAATGGAGTTGAAACAGAGAAATTAATTTGCACGATAAACTTCCAAAACGTGTAGTTTTACACTAAGCTTAAGGAACAATTCACCCCCACCAATCTTTCTATGTTGGATGCAAAAGGAGTTACCGGCGAATTTCCTGCAGGATACTTTGGAATCCTTAAAGAGAATTGCACAATCTCTCTGAGCGTATCTGTTGATAATATTTTACAGAAGAATGTTTCTTTCAATTGCTCCCATGCATTAGAGAAGAGAAAGATGATTTAGAATGAGAAATTAATTGAGATTGGTTTTTGTGTATTTTCCCACCGTGACCATAACCTGTAATTTATATTGAAAACCACGTCTGTTATGAAACAGTAGCAACTCTTAGAAAAAGCATGGCACTATTCCAATTGCAACTTAGTAACAACGTTTCGCATAAGAATAACAAATATTTGTTTATACGTTGCAACTACTCCTAAAAGAAAGGAAACCAATTAAATGGCATTTTAGACCAATAATAATTACTATAGACCATGCAATTGAAATATGAAAACTTTGAATATAATATTTATATTTATATTATTAATTCAAATAATATAATCATACAATTAATTATTATTTTGGAAATTTTCTCACAAAATATTGGAATAAAAAAATAGGTCATGGATGTACTAGTACAATAAAGTGGAAAGGGTGAAAAGGATGTTCTCATTTACCTTTTCCCTTGCATCTTTCTCTGTCATTTTTTTTTTCATTTTCTTCTTCCTCTTATCTTCAATTATTCTCGTTTGAGTTTGAACATTGATTGTTTGCAATGTAAAGTATATCTCTTTGCCAACAAGAATCACAAGAATAAATAAGTAAATAAATAAAATAAAATATTTTCATTTTTCATATTCTTTTTACTTCTTTCTTATTTAGTGATATGTTATTAACGATAAAATATTTATTTTCTTTGTAAATAATCAATGTCTTATTGAAGTATACAAAATGATGGTATTTCAAATATATTTTTATTCTTTTTTTATCAACTCATTATAAAATTTTAAAACGAAAATATTGTTTATTTTCAAGCCAACTTTAAGATATAAAAATAAAAAACAGTTAGAAAAAAATTGTTGGTTAATTTTAATTTGTTGATATTGATTGTTCTATTTATAAAATACTTATTTAATTTTGATTATGATTATATTACATATGATATATATTGTATTTAACAAGAAATTTTCAAAATTGTTGTCTTCTATTGTGAATTGATATCGTCAAGAACAAACCAAACTATGAGAAAAATATTGAGTTTCTTGAACAAACACAAGAAACCTTATTAGGTTTTACCAAGTAAGAGAAAAGGGAAGAAGAAGAATAAGAATTGGTTAAAACTGTTTTATTATTCACTTACTCAATAAGGATTCAAAGGTTACAAGTGAATAACAATAATTAACCTCTCTCAACAACTTGAGAGAACTAGTCTATTTATAGACTACTAAGTTAACTTAACAATTGGGCTTTATGCTTTTAAGCAAAACATATTTCGACACCATGTTTGAACAAACTTCGACTACAACATGCATAACTCCTGTCAAACCATAAAGTTACCCTTGTCGACACCAGAGTTCGATCCAAAATACCATAAATCTCCACCTTGGAACAAACTCTACACTAACAAAGGAAAAAATTAGCTTTTATCATGCAGCTTTATCAACTGCATACAGTGGAAAAACTTGCTACTTGGCAATGTCTTGGTGATCATATAAGCAACATTGTCATAAGTCAAAACCTTCAGCACTTGGACTTCTCCACGCTAGATCATCTCTCTGACGAAGTGAAACCTCACATCGATGTGCTTAGTTCGCTCGTGATAGGCTGAATTTTTCGACATGTGTATTGCATTTTGACTATCACATTTAACAGTGATAAATCGACCTTGAAGTTTCAGCTTCTTAGCAAAACCTTCAAGCCACAATGCTTCTTTATAGCTTCAGTGAGGGTGATATACTCCACTTCAGTGGTTGATAAGGCAACAACCTTATAAAGTGTTGCTTTCTAACTGATTGATGTGTTAAACATAGTGAATACATATCCAGAAATATATTTTCTGGAATCCATACAACATGTATTCAGAGTCGACAAATCCATCGATTTTGACTTTGTTATCATCACCATAGGCTCCACCAATCAGGACTATGCTCAGAGACCCATTAATATACCTAAGGATTCACTTTAATATTTTTCAGTGCACCTTCCCAGGATTGACCATATACCTACTTACAAGACTCGCTTCGTATGTTATGTCTGGTCTCGTACAAACTATAACATACATTAAAGACCCCACTATACTAGCATATGAAATGTTATTCATATATGCTCTTTCAACTTCAGTACTAGGACTTTGAGTTGTACTTAGCTTGTATTGAGGATTAGTCGGTGTTAGAACAGACTTTGAATTCGACATACCAAACTTGTCAAGAACCTTGTTCATGTATGTCTCTTGAGATAAGCATAATCTTGACTATTTTCTATCTCTTCGGATGTCAATCCCAAGAATTATTAAGGCAACTCCCAAATTCTTCATGTCGAACTCCTTATCGAGTTCATCCTTTACCTTCATAACATCCTCAACATTGTTGCTTGCCATGAGGATGTCATCCACATAAAGCAACACAATAACAAATAAATTTCCATTTCGAATGGTTGAACTGGCTCCTAGTGAAATCAATGTGTGCCATGAGCTTTTCGAATCTCTTATTCCATTATCGAGGAGATTGTTTCAGGCCATACAAAGACGTATTCAGTTTGCACACATAATCTTCTTTCCCTTTTTCTTCATATCCTTCAGGTTGTCTCATCAGGATTGTTTCATCTAGATCATAATACAGGAAGGCTATCTTCACATCCATTTGTTCAAGTTCTAAGTCGAACTTCGCCACCATGGCTAACAACATTCTAATGGATCTATGCTTTACAACAGGTGAGTACACATCATTGAAGTCGACACCTTCTTTATGAGTGAACCCCCTAACAACCAACTTTTCTTTAAATCGCTTCGATATCACTCATTCGATTCCTTCCTTAACCTTGAAAATTCACTTACAACAGACTAACCTGGCTCCAACAGGTTTCTCAATCAGCTTCCAAGTGTTATTATCATGAAGAGATTTCATCTCATCATCCATGACTCTTATCCATTCAGTCTTATCTTGACTCCTCATAACTTCCTTATAGTCTTTAGGTTCTTCATTTAGAACCTCACTTGCAGAGATTAAGGAAGAAGCTACGAGATCTGCATAACCAAATCTCGAAGGTTCTTGATGACTCTTCTCGACCTATCTCTTGCCAGCAGGTAGTCATTATCAGCCTTCTCATCTTCGACATCAACTTTTGCTTCTTCTTCGACTTCATCTGGGTTATGAAATTCAACATCACAATGCTCTACCTCAATATGAATCTATACATGTTCCAGCTCTTCTTTAGAGATCTTTGTACTTCAACCAATGTCTTCAGTTTTCTTGAATACCATTTCTGCTTCATTGAAAACTACATCTCGATTTGTGATACACTTCATGTGACATGGCTCTAGGCACCACAACCTATAAGCTTTGACTCCTTCAGGGTATCCAAGAAACATACATTTCAGAGCTCTAGGTTTGACCTTGTCTTGCATAATGTGAGCATAGGCTAAACAACTAAATACTCTAAGTCTGTCGAGATTAGGTGGACGTTTCTACCAAACTTCTTTAGGTATTTTCATCCCCAAGGATGTCGAGGGACACCTATTTATCATGTAAGTTGCAATCATGACTGCCTCAAGCCAAAACACCTTCTTCAATCCTGCACTAGCTAACATGCACCTCACTCGTTCCAAAATGGTTAGATTAAACCTTTCAGCCAAACCATTTTATTGGGGAGTACCTGTAGTAGTTTTAGGCCTTGCAATATCAGACGCAGCATAATAGTTTTCGAAAGCCTCGTTGTAAAATTCAAGACCATTATCGGTCCTCAACCTCTTGACCTCCTGCCAGTTTGGTTTTCGACCAGAGTCTTCGAACTTTTGAAATTTTCAAAAGTTTCATCCTTAGTCTTCTGGATGAATACTAATAACTTTCTGGAGTAATCATCAACTATGAATAGAAAATAATTTTCACATGAGTGTGAAGGATTCCTTGTAAGTTCCCAAAGATCAACATGAATGCAATCAAGGGATCCATGTGTTCTTTGTTTACCTTTGTTAAACTTCATTCTACAAGATTTACTAAATACACAAGGTTCACAAAACTCCAGTTTTTTGACCTTGTCACCACCCAACAAATTTTGTTTCCACAATTCGACCAAACCTCTTTCATTGATATGACCAAGTCTCTTGTGCCATATCTAAGTATTCGAAACAGATTTCATGGGTGCCACATCTGCTGAACCACTTACAACCTCAGCCTCAAGGGTATACAAGCCTTGTTTCTTTACGCCTCTCAAGACTTCTTTCAACCCCTTCATTACCCTTAGGATACTTTGCTCTCCTTTTAAAACATATCCTTTTTTGTTGAGTTCGCCAAGAGAAATCATATCCCTCTTAAGATAAGATACATACCTGACATTAATCAATAGCCTTATTGACTCATTATGGAGCTTGAATCTTACAGATCCAATTCCTACAATCTTGTTGGCCTTATTATTTTCCAGCAGCACTGATCCACCATCTTAATCATATAATTCCTCAAACATCTCCTTCTTTGGAGTCATGTGCCAAGTGTAGCACCTCAAATTTGCACCTCCCATTTTGTACATACATTTTCATTTTAGGTCATTAACACTGCATTAACATTTGCATTGACCATTGCATAGTTCCCAAGTCATCAGTCAAGACTGGTCAGGAGGCTCAGTTGTGCAAGCAAGCAAGTGCATATCCTATGGAAGCAAAGCCCTAGGGTTGGTTCAATGAGTTCATGTGACCTAGGGATCATTTTGAAGTGGTTTGGTCAAAGATTGGATGTTCAAAGCTCATCAGTCAAGATGCAATTCATCTGAAACCCTAGAAAGTCAACAGAAGTCAACTGTTAATTCAATCATGGATTTGAAGGTGGGAGATGGTTAGAGGTGCCTCATTCATGTCCATACAAGTCTCATTTGACATTTCAAACATCAACAATGAAGAATTTGAGGCCTGATGAAAACTTTCCAAAAATAGTAAGTGACCTGTAATTTGGAATTGCCAAAAATGGAAAGGTTTTCTCCTCAAGATTACATGACCAAGCAAGCTTCAAATGAAATTTTGTCCAACATGAAAGTTGAATACCTTGTTCTCCCATTTCCAAAAAGTCCAAGATCATGAATTTCTCATATATGGTTGAAAAGATATGGATCAATCATGGTCAAGTAAATTTGAACTTCAAGAGTGCATAACTTTCACACCAAATGTCCAAATGGAGTGGTTCTTTTTGCAAATTTTTTCTCTTGATCTCTACTATCCAATTCATGCATCATATGTCATGCATTTCCATCACAAAAATATTTGGTTTTTCATTTGAATTTTGGAGGGAAATTCCAAATTTGAAAATTAAGCATTGTTTTCACATTTCAACACTTGCTTTGGCTCCAAAATAGCATTTCAAGTGAAATTAAAACAGAATTCGTGCACTGTTCCATTGGTAATCTCATGCATGAGTTGCATTGGCCAATTTGCATTTACACTCTCTTTTCACTAATCCATTGGCAATTGGCTTAATTGTGATTAACAGCATGATTAATACATCATATATATAGCTAAGCATAACAGAAAATTGGATTAACACATCACAATTTCCAGATCTGAAAAATTTCTTCAAACTTTCTCTCTCAATTTTCATCAAAATTCTGAAAAACACATTGGCTTGTTCTTGATTGATTCTTCACCTAGAAGCATTGTAGAGCATTGTTGAAGCAAGATCTAGCAAGAATCGTGCAATTGGAAGCTGGTTGGAAGCTTGCATTCATCCATGGCAGTTGCAAATTCAGCAATTCATGGGAAGTGGGTGGTATTGCGCCACTTAGCGGAACATTGATATCACGAGGAGTTCAGACTCTGATGGGGTATTGTCGTTACATACTTCGGGTGTGTATATGATGATATTATATGAAAGGGTTATTTATGCTGCGTTTCTTTCGAGCTTACCCTGGCCTAGATGACACCCGTGAGTGGGGAGGGAATGATCATTATTACAGGTACAGTTGGTGACTTGTTGGTGACTTGTTGGTGACTCTTGGTACTGATGGTGACTTTGGTTCAGAGGAACTTATGGGTATTTACTTCTGTCACGCTGGAATTCTGTCCGTGATATCTATCAGCGGGTTCCGTTTATTTCGGATCCCCGAATTGAATTTGAGAGTACTCGTTCAGAGGGTCTGGTTGTCGTTCATTCAGCGGATATTCCTGTGATGATAACGATATGATCTCTGGTTCCGTTTATTTCGGAACTCCTCAAGTGGATTTATGGTGACTTAGTCCCTCAGATGACTATGCCTGGTTCAGAGACTTAATGGGTCTTCAGATGACTTGGTGGCACAGTGACCTACATTCATGCATTTGCATCAGTCCCATTTCGCATTCATCTGCATTTAACCCATGTCTATCCGTACTCAGGGTCCATTTTTTTGATTGAGATTCTGGTTGAGAGACATCCGGATGTCAGAATGTTATTAATGAAATATTACCCACCTCAATGAAGCAAGAATCAAAGGATATTCCTCATACGGATAGACATTGCATGTGTGAGTCATACTAACCTATTTGCTGTTTTGTAGGTGTCAGTATCTAACCGGTGCGCATAGCTCTTCCGTTTAGATATCCAGTCAGACTCAATAAATCCAAGCTGATGGATCCACCCAACACCGACATTCTCGAATTGAAAGAGATGATGAGGGGGTTGTTCAAAGTCGTGCAAGGGCTCGCCTTGGGGCAGAAAGCAATGGCTGAGAGATTGGAAAGGATTGAAGGCTGGATGATCAAGGAGAAGGTTCAGGGAAAGGCTACGTCATCCGAAGTAGAAAACCCCTCTGGCACTGTAGTAAAAGCGCTCTCTGGCAGTGGTCAGCTCAAGAAGGAGGATGAATCAAGTGGTGTGCAGGCAAAGAAAGAACGCGGTAAGGATCGTTACCACCCTTATGCTGCCACTGTAATCACTCCTGTTGGTAATCCACCTGTACCCCCGCAGCAACCGCCACCTCAACAGAAGGCGCAGAAAGCTAAGAGCCAAGTGAAGAAGGGGAAGACGGATCGTCAGTTCGATCAGCCACCTGTGACTTATACCCTTTTGTTCAGGAGGTTGAGGGATCTTGGGTTAGTTCGGCCGAGGATTTTGATTCCTGTGGAACAACAGCGGAGGCCTCCAAACTACGACGAAAATGCTAAGTGCGAGTTCCATTCTGGGGTACCCGGACACAACATTGAGGGTTGTAGAGCTTTCAAGCATGTCGTCCAGGATATGGTGGACTCTAAGGCTATCAGCTTGGCACAGATAATGAATGAGGATGTCAACCCCGTACCCAGGCAGGGTCCTGCAAAAGTGAAAACGGTGTCGAAGGACAAGAGCGGAATAGAGGTGATTGATGGAGATCAATTAAAGATTCCAACGTTTGTGGTCCCAAAACATCTGATGAAGGATGAAGCTTTCCCTAGTGTTGATAATTGTTGTGCGGCCATCGCCACAAAGGGTTGTGTAGTGATGGAAGACACGATCTAGAGAATGATGAAAGTAGAAATGGACGATGTAAGATTTAAAGCGCCCAGTCTGGCAGTTGAAACCGTCAAGGTGGAAAACGCCCTTGTTGCTGAGAAAGAGAAGAAGTTGTCCATTTCTTCTTATAAACAAGCCCTGGAAGTAGTAAAGAACAGAGAGGCCCAAGGCTGGGGAAGGATCATTGACATTGTGGTAAAAGCAGACATGTTTGGGGTCGGCTATCAGCCGGATCAAGAGTTGTCTAGACAGAACAGAGGACGTCGTCCACCGTACACCTTCGTCAGTGCAGGGATGCTGGACCCTAGCCACGCCTATACAGTGAGTGAAGAGATCGACTGTGACCGCGAGTTTGAGTCGTGGATAAAATCGTGCGTACCAGGGGACTGGAAGGCATCCAAGATCATCACTGTCACTCATCCTGAAGTGTAGTATTTCTGTTTTTCAATTTTTGATTGCATGAAAGCCATACGTTTTGCCCGAAATGTAATGGTCCATTGTAAGGGCCATCTCATGTGTTTCATTGTGCAATATTTTGCATCAGTAATAAATGGATGTTTTTGTGATTAAAAGCGGTGTTCCCTATTTTTCATTTTTTTTTGCAGTTTTAAAAAATAAAAATGGCAATGTTTACTTTCATTTTCATTCCTTTTGATTTGTCTGGTTCCGACCTCAAAAGTGACTATCCTCCTGATCTCGTTGATAACAATTCGGTTACACCTCTGTATGACTTCGACAATCCGATCTATCATGCCGAAGGAGAAGGCGAAGAAGATTGTGATCTGCTGGAATTAGCCAGGTTGGTGAAATAAGAGGAGAAAGTGATTCAACCGCACGAGGAGCGATTCGAGATTGTTATTCCAGGTACCGCCGAGGTCAGAAAGGAAGTGAAAGTTGGGGCCGCTTCAGGGGCGAGTTGAGAACAGAATGGTAGCCCTGGTGAAAGAGCATGTTGATATCTTCGTGGAATACCAATGTTGTGGGGCGCACGCTACTATTAAGAGAAGACTGTCCTCCCGTGAAGCGGAAGCCGGTGCCGAGAAGGGATGAGAAGGTGAGGATGTGTGTGGATTACCGAGATGTGAACAGAGCCAGTCCGAAAGGTGAAATCCCGGTACTTCACATTGATGTATTGGTTGATAATACGGCTCAGTTCTCGGTGTTTACCTTCATGGATGGCTGTGACCAGATTAAACTGACGCCAGATGATATGGAGAAAACAATGTTCATCATACCATGGGGCACTTTTGTTATAAGGTGATGCCATTCAGTCTCCAAAAGGCCGGTGCCATGTGTCAAAGGTCAAGGGTGACTTTGTTTCATGATATGATTCATCGTGAAAGCGAATGCCATGTTAATGACATGATGGCAAAGTCCCAAACAGGAGAGGGGCATCCGGTGGACCGGGGCAAGTTGTTGGACCGGTTGAGACTACTCAGACCGAGGTTGAGTCCGAATCAGTGCACTAGTGGAGTGTTGTCCGGTAAAGTTGCTGAGGCTTATTGTGAGCGAAAGAGGAATCGAGGTTGACCCTGCTAAAAAAAACAGGAAAAAAAATAAGAAAAAAAAGAAAAGAAAAGAAAAGGAAAAACAATACAAGAAATGCCTGAACCGAAAACAAAAAGAGATCAAACGGTCAGGTAGAATACTGATTGCCAAGGGGCATTTGAAAGACAAGAGAATAAGTTGCAGGAACCTCTGATTCTGATACCTCCCGGGAAGAGACGGTCGTTAAATCTGTACTTGACAGCCCTCGAGGGGTCTATGAGGTATGTATTGGGTCAGCATGACTAGTCTTGTCGAAAAGAGCATGCAATTTACCTTAGCAAAAAGTTTATCGACTGTGAAACAATACATTCACTGCTCGAAGAAACTTGTTGTACTTTGGCATAGGCTGCTCGTCGACTGAGACAGTATATGCTGGTTCATACCACTTTGTGGATGTCCAAGATGGATCCGATCAAGTATGTGTTTGAGAAGCTTGTAAGTTGTAAATGCGCCTAAGAGGGGGGGTGAATTAGGTGATAAAAATTTCTTCGATCTAGTTTCCGGTTTTTGGATATTTTTGTTTAAGTGCGGAAAATTAAAATGCGGAAAGTAAACGACACCGGAAATTATAGTGGTTCCCTTCACAATCCGAAGGTACATCCACTCCCCTTTCACACGAAAGAGAATTCACTATAGTTAGAATATGGTACAGCCTATTCACACAAACGGTGATGCCTACTATCTAACCTATAGACAAACAAGTGTATGAAGAACAATCCTCTTCAACACCAACCCTTGTGTCCAACAATCCTGGATCACAAGTCAAACAGAAATAATTCTATGAATGATTTTTAACAAAGATGTAGTGATATCAATCTTCTCTTGATTGATCTTCTCCTTAGATAAATAAGTCACTCAAAAGATAATATGCAAGTGTTCAACAAAAGAATGAGATGAAAATTTTTATTATGAACACTTTCAAAAAATTATTGAAGGAAAAATATGAGAGAGTGATTTATTTGAAGTTTGTATGAAAATTCTTGGAGGTGAAAATTCATTTTGAAAATTTAATAATTTATATTGCCAAAATACCTTTTCAAAGAGGTATCAATTCCCTCATGAATATTGATGAAAAGATATAATTTTTCAAAAACATATTTTGCTGTAACGAACAGTGTTAACCGGTTAACCATATGGGTTAACCGGTTAACGCATGCAAACGTTAACAAAGAATTTGAAAAACTGGGCTGTTAACCGGTTAACCCATATGGTTAACCGGTTAACACTATTGAAATGCAGAAAAATACTTAAAAATAAATGTGTCTTGCATTTCAAGGTGTTAACAAATGGTTATGTTAAAAGATGCAAATGCATATCATGATTGTTGAACACTTGTATACTAATCTAAGAGTGAGTTAGATATACCTAAGAAGTGAATCAACAATCTTGCAAACGGTTGACTTGAAAAATGAAGCTTGATCAAATGCATATGCGGCTTTGAATACTTGATGCTTGAAATATCTTTGTAGCTCTTCTCTTTTTGCTTGATGCAAGTTGTCTTCATCAAAATACTTATTGGATTGAAGCTTGCTTCTACAATCTCCCCCTTTTTGATGATGACAACCACTTTGAGATAGATGCATGAAAGTGAAGTTTCTCTAAGTTGATTCTCCCCCTAAATTTAAGAACTCCCCCTAAATGAGAGGCATACAATAAATCTGCATAGAAAACCATTAGAGAAACAAGTCTTCTCCCCCTTTGTCATTAGCAAAAAGGAAGAGACTTATGAAAAAGGAAAAGCATACAAGTAAACATACATTGTGCGATTATCAGATGAACATTGAATCACAAAGTATGACAGAATAAAATGGATTAAAAGTTAAGTGATTGGTAAACATAACAAGCATAAACATAGTTTAACAACAAAAACACTAGAACAACATATAACAGAAAGCATAAAAAAACATAGTGCTCTATTCTTCTTCCGAACCGGCCTCATCCTCCTCGCCATCCGCTTCAATACCGTCATCACCTTCATCATCTTCTACGGGAAGGTTGCGGGAACTCAACACTAGGTTCCGAAGACTCTTGATAGCACGGGTGGTTTCACGGTGGTGGCTCATCATGGTAGTATAGAGAAACTCATTGGTAATGCCACCTTCCGGAATAGGGAAGTTTGAAGAGGAGGACCCATCATCATATTTGTAGGAGCCGTCGTTGCTTTGAATAATTCCAGTATTTTTCATGATGGTAACGCCGTTGATTTCATTGGCGGTAGTGGTCATAGCCAAAAATGGTTCTCTCCCGATTTCCATATCTGTGAGTTCCAAAATCCTTGAGATAAGGCGACCGTATGGCAGCCTTGTTTTGAGAGAAAGTTGTTGTTGCAGATGATACATCATAGTGGGCAGCCAATTAACTCGGATTTTGTTCTTCACTGCAAACAGAACTTGCATTTCCAAATCATTGATTTGAGACAGGTTGGAATCCTTGGGTAGCAGGACATGGTAGATAACATAATGCAGCATACGATCGTCAACCGACAGATTCTTAGCATAGCAGAGTATGCGAGAAGTGCGCTGTCCCGACATAACAACCTCCCTGGGAAATCTGCAGATAGAGTAGTAGTATTCCATCTTATCATACTGAGCCCATTTTCCTTCCTCATGATTAACACCTTTCCGAAGGAAAAAACCAGAATATGGAATCTTAAGAGACGCAGCCAACGTCCTAAGGTCTGTAACAATTTCAGAGTCTCTTACAGTTGCAGACAGCATGTGTTGTTCATCATCATTCAGATTTAAAGTAAAATGATTCAGAAAAGATTTTACCAAATCAGTGTAAATTTTCCCATTATCAGTGATGAACGCATGCAATCCTTGGTATCTCAACAACTCAGGGAAAGAGAAAGTAGTGAAGGATTTGAGATTCGCATACTTACCCTTAAGCAGATGTCTAACCCTGACTTTGAAATCCATCCTCCTTTTCTTGGTGGTTTCCATTTTCAACTCTTCCTCTTCACTGCTAGATGATGATACAGGAGCCTTTCCCATTCTTGGTGGAGCCATGAAGAAGATGAAGATTCTAGGGTTTAGAGATGGATTTTTGGAAAAAGGGTTTGAGAGTTATGAAAGTTGAATGTAGAGAGATGAAGGGTTTATGGAGAGTAATGAGGGAGGAGAGAGTTATGAGGAGAAGGTGGAAGAGTAAAGCACATGCATTGAACATAAACACACGTAATAAAAATAAAACAATTAATTTAAAAAATTTGTATTTAAAAACGAAAAACAGAGTTGCTGTTGGAAGGTGTTAACCGGTTAACCTATACCGTTAACCGGTTAACGGACTGAAAATTTTCAAAAATAAAAGAGTGTTAACCGGTTAACCTATACCGTTAACCGGTTAACGGACTGAAAATTTTCAAAAATAAAAGAAAAACAGCAGCTCCGTTTTGAAGAACCGGGAAAAGATTTTTAAAAGATTTTTACACACAGTATTAGCACTTATGAATACGCAATTTTCGATTTAAAAATATTTTAAAACGGATAATATTTGGACATGCGAAAGTAAGAAAAACGGAAAACGGCGAAAAAGAAGTGCTAGCATGCATAACATAAAAACTGAAAGTAAACACATTTTTAGCAACTATACCACATAACAAGTAATTTGAAGACAAGGTTAGATGTCACCTTCATTGAGAATCCCAAGTTCTCGCCGAATCTTGAAGAATTGCTCTTTAGCCAATGGTTTTGTGAATATGTCAGCGAGTTGATTATGTGTATCCACGAACGTAACATCTACATCTCTGTTAAGCACGTGATCTCGGAGGAAATGATGTCGGATATCTATGTGCTTCGTCCTTGAATGCATGACCGGGTTCTTTGTGATGTTGATGGCACTTGTGTTATCGCATCGAAGAGGAATGCAGCCGAGGTCTATACCAAAATCCAGAAGTTGTTGCTTGAGCCATAAAATTTGTGCACAACAACTGCCTGCTGCAATGTACTCTGCTTCGGCCGTGCTAAGTGCGACACATGCTTGCTTCTTGCATGCCCACGACACTAGTGCATTCCCGAGAATGTGACAGGTACCACTTGTGCTTTTTCTATCGGTCTTACAGCCTGCATAGTCAGCATCAGAATAGCCAATCAAGGAGCATATACTACCTTTTGGATACCATAGTCCGACGTTCGTTGTTCCTTTGAGATATTTCATAATCCTCTTCACGGCGGTGAGATGCGATTCCTTCGGGTTTGCTTGAAAGCGTGCACACAAACATACACTAAACATAATGTCAGGACGGCTTGCCGTCAAATATAGTAATGAACCAATCATACCTCGATATTTTGTAATATCTATTGACATTCCGGATTCATCTTGATCAACGTATGTTCCGGATCCCATAGGAGTGGACATCACTTTGCAACTATCCATATCAAATCTTTTCAATAATTCCTTGCAATACTTGGATTGGTTGATGAAGATGCCATCCTTGGTTTGCTTGATTTGTAGTCCAAGAAAATAGTTCAATTTTCCCATCATGGACATCTCGAATTCTCCTTGCATCATGGTTGAAAACTCTTCGCAAAGATCTTTATTTGTTGAACCGAAGATGATGTCGTCGACATACACTTGAGCCAATAAGGTGTTACCCTTGATCTTCTTTATGAATAAAGTCTTGTCAACCTTTCCTTTTACAAATCCCTTTTCACATAGAAAGTTGCTGAGGCGGTCATACCACGCTCTTGGTGCTTGCTTTAAACCATATAGTGCTTTCTTCAACTTGTAAACATGTGAAGGGTTCTTGAAGTCTTCAAAACCCGGAGGTTGTTTGACGTAGACTTCTTCATTGATATAGCCATTTAGGAAAGCGCTTTTGACATCCATCTGAAACAATTGAAAGTTCATAGAACAAGCAAAAGCAAGTAATAATCGAATTGCTTCTAACCTTGCTACCGGAGCGAACGTCTCATCAAAATCAATTCCTTCCTGTTGGTTGTATCCTTGTGCGACCAATCTTGCTTTGTTACGAACTATGATCCCATTCTCATCAAGTTTGTTCTTGAAGACCCATCTTGTTCCAATGATGTGCTTGTTGTCTGGTCTTGGTACAAGACTCCAAACTTGATTTCTTTCGAATTGGTTGAGTTCTTCTTGCATTGCTACTATCCATTGATCGTCGCCTAAGGCTTCATCGACTTTGGTTGGTTCTATTTGAGACACAAAAGCCATGTTGAGACAAGCATCTTTGAGATTTAGTCGTGTTGCAACGCCTTGGCTAATATCACCAATAACTTTATCGATCGGGTGATCTCTATGAGTTTTCCATTCTTTCGGTAGATCATGATGTTCTTCAATGATTGGTGAGCCATCTCCTTGTGGAATGGATTGAACATTTGAAGGTTCCTTTTGTGATACATCTATTATATCATCATTGTCATCAACAACAAGGTTATCCTCTTTCGAGGGGTTAGTTTCATCAAAACATACATGCGTTGATTCTTCAATAGTAAGAGTTCTTTTATTGAAAATTCTAAAAGCCTTACTAGAAAGGGAGTAGCCAAGGAAGATACCTTCGTCGGATTTCTCATCAAACTTACCAAGATTGTCCTTTCCATTGTTGAGGACAAAACATTTGCACCCAAAGATGTGAAAGAAGGATATATTAGGTTTCCTTCCTTTGAAAAGCTCATACGGAGTCTTTTTGAGAATCGGCCGAATGTTGACACGGTTGCTAACAAAGCATGCTGTGCTAACTGCGTCCGCCCAAAAATATTTAGGAAGGTTGGAGTCACTGAGCATTGTTCTTGCGAGTTCCACCAAGGATCTGTTCTTTCTCTCTACGACACCGTTTTGTTGTGGTGTTCGTGGTGCGGAGAAGTTGTGAGAAATTCCGTGCTTTTCGCAAAAATTTTCAAAGAATGTGTTTTGAAATTCTCCCCCGTGGTCACTTCTAATGGAGATTATTGAAAGAGACTTCTCATTCTGAATTTGTTTTGCATATTTTTTGAACGCCTTGAAAGCATCGCTTTTCTGCACAAGAAACAAAGTCCACGTATATCTAGAGAAATCATCAACAATTACCAAACCGTAAACATTACCTCCGAAACTTTTCGTTCTTGATGGACCGAAGAGATCCATGTGCAAGAGTTGAAGTGGCCTCGACGAAGACACAACATTCTTGGATTTGAAAGTCGTCTTGGTTTGCTTTCCCTTTTGGCATGCGTCACACAACTTATCCTTGATGAACTTAATCTTTGGAAGACCAACGACAAGATCATGCTTTATTAATTTGTTCATGTGCTCCATGTGTATATGAGCGAATCTTTTATGCCATAGCCAAGCCTCGTTGTTGTTCGACATTAGGCATTTTTCCTTCAAGGAAGAATCATCAAAAGAAGTCATAAAAATATTATTAACCCTTTTACCTTTTAGCAAGATGTCATGGGTGACTTCATGCTCTATCACACATTCATCTTTTGTGAAATTGATTCGGAACCCTTTGTCACACAATTGACTTATACTTAGTAAATTGTGCTTTAGGCCTTCAACATAAAGGACATCTTCGATGATGGTAATAGGAGGTGCTCCAATGGTTCCTACTCCAAGGATCTTCCCTTTGGTGTCATCACCGTATGTAACATATCCTTTGGCCTTTAAAGATAGATGTGAAAATTTGTCGATGTCGCCCGTCATATGCTTTGAACAACCGCTATCAAGATACCATTGATTAGAGGTTGTCTTCAAGCATACCTACAAAACAAAATCAAGTTTTGTTAGGTACCCAAATTGCTTTGGGTCCTTGGTAGTTAGTACCCTTTTTAACCCACACACAATGCCCTGTTGGAACGCTAAAGTTTCGCACATAACAAGCATTAGGTGTGTGCCCTTTGATTCCACAATAAAAGCAAGTAGGTTGAAAATTACTTCTATATCTAGGAACATAATTCTTCTTCTTAGCAATCATTTTCTTTTTATGACTTTGATGCATAATTTTAGAATTGTTTACTTTCTCTTTTGCAACTTGTTCACTTGTTTTAACAAAAATGGTCTTATTTGTGCTTGGTTTAGAAAACTTAGAATATCCTAATCCACTTTTGTCATTAGAATACCTTTGGTGTTTAAGAATTTCTTCCAACCCAATTTGACCTTTTTCATATCTTTCTAAAACTCTTTTAAGTTGAACAATTTGAAAAGATAAAGATTCACAATTCTTACATGCAAGACTTTGTTTTTCATCCATCAACTTTTGTTTTCCACTTTCAATATATTTTTCCAAAGCAGTATTTTTTTCTTCTAAGGATGAAATTTGTTTCTTTTGGGATGAAATACTTTTATACAATGTCTTGCATTCTTTTAAGAGTTCATTTATAACATCTTGTGCGTCATTGTCATAAACTGAAAAATTGCTACTAACCTCATCGATTTCTTCATCGGAGTGATGTGAAGCCATAAGAGCCATGTTCGCACATTCATCGCTTTCCGATTCCGAAGATGAACTGATCTCATTATCGTCCCAAGCGACGTAAGCCTTTTTGTTTTTGAATTCCTTCTTGCCTTTGAATCCTCCTTTCTTTGCAAGTTTTGGGCAGTCCGGCTTTATGTGACCTTGCTGTCCACATTCATAACACGTAACGTTTTGCATTGATGTGGATGCTTCCTTTTTCCTGAAATGGTTATTCTTTTTAGGATAAGAGGAATTTTTTTTTATTAAAAAACTTACCAAGCTTCTTTACAAGAAGCATAAAGTTCTCATCTTCGGATGTCTCATCATCTTTGTCCCTTTTTGAATCAACCTTCAGGGCAATTCCCTTGGACTTCTTTTCTTGACTTTCGTGCTTCTCGAGCCTTCCAAGTTCCAATTCGTGTTCTTGAAGTTTTCCAAATAGAGACGCGGATGTCATCGTTGAGAGACTCTTCTTTTCCGAAATAGCGGTCACTTTCGGTTGCCATTCTCTTGTCAAAGATCTTAGGACTTTCAGGTTGAGATCATCATTAGTGAAAGTTTTACCCAGAGCGATCAAGTGATTTGTTAGATGGACGAATCTCTTTTGTAAGGCAACTATAGATTCACCGGGCTGCATGCGGAACATCTCATATTCTTGACTTAGGGTGTTTAGCCTCGATCTCTTCACTTCGGTGGTTCCTTCATGTGTTTCAACCAAGGTGTCCCAAATTTCCTTTGCCGATTTACATTGAGATATACGGAAGAACTCGTCCATACTAAGAGCGCTTTGGAGTATGTTGATTGTCTTTTTCTCATTCAGAATCTTTTTCCTATCATCTTCGTCATAAGTGTTTTTCAACTTTGCGGTACCAACTCCATTCACCACATTCACCGGATTGTGTGGACCTTCTTCAACTGCTTCCCATATACCTTCTCCTTGGGCCTCAAGATGTGCCTTCATTCTTATTTTCCAGAAATCGAAATATTCTCCGGAGAAGAGTGGGGGCTTGTTGCTACTTCCACCGTCTTTGAAAACCGGATTTATGCTTGCGGAAGCCATGCTGGATCTCTAGGAACAAGTTACCTATAACTTGCTCTGATGCCAAATGTAAGTTGTAAATGCGCCTAAGAGGGGGGTGAATTAGGTGATAAAAATTTCTTCGATCTAGTTTCCGGTTTTTGGATATTTTTGTTTAAGTGCGGAAAATTAAAATGCGGAAAGTAAACGACACCGGAAATTATAGTGGTTCCCTTCACAATCCGAAGGTACATCCACTCCCCTTTCACACGAAAGAGAATTCACTATAGTTAGAATATGGTACAGCCTATTCACACAAACGGTGATGCCTACTATCTAACCTATAGACAAACAAGTGTATGAAGAACAATCCTCTTCAACACCAACCCTTGTGTCCAACAATCCTGGATCACAAGTCAAACAGAAATAATTCTATGAATGATTTTTAACAAAGATGTAGTGATATCAATCTTCTCTTGATTGATCTTCTCCTTAGATAAATAAGTCACTCAAAAGATAATATGCAAGTGTTCAACAAAAGAATGAGATGAAAATTTTTATTATGAACACTTTCAAAAAATTATTGAAGGAAAAATATGAGAGAGTGATTTATTTGAAGTTTGTATGAAAATTCTTGGAGGTGAAAATTCATTTTGAAAATTTAATAATTTATATTGCCAAAATACCTTTTCAAAGAGGTATCAATTCCCTTATGAATATTGATGAAAAGATATAATTTTTCAAAAACATATTTTGCTGTAACGAACAGTGTTAACCGGTTAACCATATGGGTTAACCGGTTAACGCATGCAAACGTTAACAAAGAATTTGAAAAACTGGGATGTTAACCGGTTAACCCATATGGTTAACCGGTTAACACTGTTGAAATGCAAAAAAATACTTAAAAATAAATGTGTCTTGCATTTCAAGGTGTTAACAAATGGTTATGTTAAAAGATGCAAATGCATATCATGATTGTTGAACACTTGTATACTAATCTAAGAGTGAGTTAGATATACCTAAGAAGTGAATCAACAATCTTGCAAACGGTTGACTTGAAAAATGAAGCTTGATCAAATGCATATGCGGCTTTGAATACTTGATGCTTGAAATATCTTTGTAGCTCTTCTCTTTTTGCTTGATGCAAGTTGTCTTCATCAAAATACTTCTTGGATTGAAGCTTGCTTCTACAAAGCTAGCATTGACCGGACGGGTTGCGAGAGGGCAAATGATTTTGATCGAATACGATGTTCAGTACACCTCTCAGAAAGCAATCAAGGGGAGTGTATTGTCCGATTACATCGCCCCGCAACCCATTGAGGATTATCAACCAAGGAAGTCTGAGTTCCCTGAGGAGGACATCTTGAGGTGCTCGAATCGAAAGATTGTGAGTAATCGATCCCGGAGGAGGGGCCTGACCCTGAATCCGAACGGATTCTGATGTCTGATGGGGAGGTTAACGTGAATGAGTTAGTGATGCTTTGGTTACGCCAAAGGGATCCCACATTCCCTCCGTTGCCCGGTTAGCATTTGAATGCACCAACGATGGTGGCTGAGTACAAAATTTGTATCCTGGGTATCGAACCTCGATGCGTGCATCTACTGGGGCAACGCCTTTCTCACTCAGTATAGGATAGAAGTGACGTTACCTACTAAGGTCCGGATTTCCTCAAGGAGAGTCCCGGAAGACGTAAAATTGGAAAAGGCTGAAGGGATGAGGACTCAGTATGACGCATGGAGCCTGATTGATAAAAGAGGGCTGACAGTTACTTGTCATGGGGCAGTTGTACCCAGCGAATGAAGCGTGTTGTTGACCGAAAAGTCCGACCTCGTGCGTACCACGTGAGAGATGTGGTGTTGAAAAGGATCCTTCCTCCTCAACGATCGTAGGGGCAAGTAGATATACAATTTTGAAGGTCCATTCGTGGTCAAGAAGGTTTTCTCTGATAGAGCCTTGTTGTTAACGACCACGGATGACGAAGATTTTCCATCCCCTGGGAATGCAGACGTAGTTAAAAGATACTTCGTAAAATTGACCCGCTGGACAAAAAGAATAAAAGAGTCCAGGCAAAAAAGGGCATCCCGGCGAACCAAAAGAAGAAAAGAGAAAAGGTTCGGGCAAAAGTTAGGGATAAAAAGAAAAAACTGTACACCCGGCAAGTCGAAACCCCACAAGGGCGACTTGAGCAAAAAAGGGTATCCCGGTGGACCGAAAACCCGAAAGGGCGGTCCAGGCAAAAGAGGGATTGAAACGAACAACTGCGTCTAGCATGAGCGTTTGTGCTTTGGGTATGACTTGGATGATCCCAGACAGAGATCGATCAGAAGCGTCTTTTTCAGAAGACAGAAAGTGCGGAAAGTCTTGAGGACATATGAGGTGTAACCGACTTGGAACCCGAGGAGATCATGGTTTCACATTGCCATTAGGATAGATTTTTCCTTTTGTAAGCAATCACCTCTTTCCAGGGTTTGCTTCCTGTGTGTTGCTCGGTCCTGAGCCACCTCTTTTGTTTTCAGTTAATAAAAGGCATGTTCAGTCAAATAGTTTTGTTTTTGTTTTCATTTACCGCTTTGATTGCAAAAGCATCCGTTTAGTTTGATAAAGAATATTTGCATTTTGAAACATAGAGGTCCCTTCCGATGCATGCTTATAAGATTGAAGTCTGGAAATCTTATTCGGAAGTTTGAGTGACCTAAGTGTTGAAATGTTGGCACGCCCGGGGCACGTTTTTATCTAACAATCTCTGGTGCAGGTGCTGTTAGATATCTTCATTCACTAGCAGGTTGTGATGAGAAGCTTCTTGACAAAAGACCCCCGCAGAAGCCGACCAGGGGCAAGGGATACACGAACGGTGAAAAGACCGTGACAGAGTTGCGACGACAATCCTGGAGGGATAATCAAGAAGACTCTTCAAAGTCTGATGACTGGAAAGTTCGTATGAATCCCAGGAGTTCGATCTCCGGGGAGTACGAAGGAGTCGGGAATACAAGGTGATGAATCAGAAAAGTCTAGACGAGTCTGGGAGTTCTCAAAAGTGGAAAGTCGACACTGTGATTGGATAATGAATGCCAATGTTCGACGAATCGGCAGGTGTTCCATGTCAAATAAGTCGTGTCTCCCCAATGGGTTTGAGAGTTTTATTTCTCCGGCAGATTCGAGATCGGTGTCTCCTCAGCGAGCCCGAAGGTTGCCACGTCCCCAGCGGGAATGTCGTTGGGTAGATTGTTTCTAAGGGTTGAGGATGATTCCTCAGCAGATATTTTCACAAGCAAGTATGAGAGATATCAGAGCTATTCTCCCTTGCAGAAACGCCTGTGGATAGTTCCTTCTATCCCTAGCAGATCTAAAGATTGCCTATTCCCAGCTAGTCTGAAAGCTATCAAATTCCCAGCTGAGTCTGAAGATTGATTACCCCCACTGAGATGGAAGGAGGTTGTATCCCCGACAAAGGTGTCAGTGGAGTGTTATTCCCCAGCGGTCTGGTTCGAAGTACCGTTATCCCCAGCGTGGTCGTGAGCGCTTATCCCCAGCAGGGTTGTGGATGTCTATCTCCAGCGTGGTCTGGTATATTACTTTCCTCACCAGAGTTATGCTTTTCCTCAGCAGAATGGTGAATGCCTGTCCCCGTCAAGGTTGTGAAGTTTTTCCCTAGTGGATGTCCCTAGCACAGGGTGGTGTTGAGTTCCCCAACAGGTCCCCCGGGTGGATCAGGTTCGGTGGAAATTATCTTCAACAGAGTTTATCCTTCTTGTGGATTCAGTGAAGTTGCCTCGTTTATTCCCCAGCGGAGTCGTATTGATTGTTTCCCCAAGCAGAGTCCCCGAGTGGATTGGGATTCTTTCCCCAGCAGCGGTGCTATTCTCCAGCATGAGTGAGAAGTCGGTGCTGTTTCCCCGCAGAGTGTTCCTCAAACAGAGTCTCCCCATAGAGTTGGAGTAGTTGATCATTTGGCTCCCCAGCCGGAGTAAATCTTTTGCATTTGGCATGTAGTAACATTGCATCCTCAAAAATGCGTAGCATTTCCATTCAATATGGAGCATTACGCCATAGAAAAATTCAAACATATGCATTCATGTGTTGAATACCCAGCCAGACCATATCCCCGGCAGAGGCGGGTCATTTGTTCAACATCTGTACGGCACATTTGCTACAGTTGCTCCTGACGGCATTCAGGATTGATATCCTCCAAAGAGGTTTATTTCCTCACCCGCAGGTGAAAGGAAAGCCTGATTCTCCCCAGTGAGACCCCCAGCAAGTGGTTAGCCTTGCCTTGACATATGTAGATGTCTTCCTTGCAATACCCGTGTGTATCGTGGTTGTCCCCGCGTGGGTCTTGTGTTGGTGTCCGTGTACATCATCTTTCGATGTTCGTAACATCCTCAGTCCTTCCCAGTCATTCATTAATGTCTGGTTACCTCTCCGTTGGTTTCGATAAACGTTGAGTTTTTCCCATTCGTCCGTTGACGTATGGTTGTTTCCCCAGTAGAGTTCAGCTCTCTGTTGGTTTCGATAAACGTCGAGTTTTTCCTATTCGTCCGTTGACGTATAGTTGGATCTTCCTCAGTAAAGTCCACCTCTCTCCGTTGGTGTCGATAAACGTCGAGCTTCTCCCGTTCGTCCGTTGACGTCTGGTCGAGTCCTTCCCAGTCATTCGTTAATGTCTGTTTACCTCTCCGTTGGTTTCGATAAACGTTGAGTTTTTCCCATTCGTCCGTTGACATATGGTTGTTTCCCCACAGGTCATCCGTTGATGTCTGGTTACCTCTCCGTTGGTTTCGATAGACGTTGAGTTTTTCCCATTTCGTCCGTTGACGTATGTTTGTTTCCCAACAGGTCATCCGTTGATGTCTGCTTACCTCTCCGTTGGTTTCGATAAACGTTGAGTTTTTCCCGACCGTCTGTTGACGTTTGTTTATGTTAGCTTTCTCCCCCAGTATTTACCTCTCCGTTGGTTTCGGTAAACGTCGAGTTTTTCCTAGCCGTCCATTGGCGTCTAGTGGTATATTTTCCATTCATCCGTTGATGTCTGATCACCTTTCTCCGTTGGTGTTGATAAACGTCGAGCTTCTCCCTTTCGTCCGTTGACGTCTGGTCGAGTCTTCCCATTCATCCGTTGATGTCTGGTCACCTTTCTCCGTTGGTGTCGATAAACGTCGAGCTTCTCCCGTTCGTCCGTTGACGTCTGGTCGAGTCTTCCCATTCATCCGTTGATGTCTGGTCACCTTTCTCCGTTGGTGTCGATAAACGTCTAGCTTCTCCCGTTTGTCCGTTGACGTCTGGTCGAGTCTTCCCATTCATCCGTTGATGTCTGGTTACCTCTCCGTTGGTTTCGATAAACGTCGAGTTTTTCCTAGTCGTCCGTTGACGTATGGTTGTATCTCTTTCCAGTCATTCATTAATGTCTGGTCACCTCTCCGTTGGTTTCGATAAACATCGAGTTTTTCCTGGTCGTCCGTTGACGTCTAGTTGTGATTTCTATTCCCGTTCATCGTCTTTCGATGTATGGATGTGGTTGTACCTTTGAAAGAGAAAAAATCAAAATCCTCAGTAATAAATATCAGATCCAGTTGAAGTTATTCTTGGATCCCTGCGGAGTGCAAATTTCTATGGTTCTTTGGTATTCAATCCCTGTTTACCCTAAAAGTCTGACAGCCGTTGCTCTCATCCGTTCAGGTTCCCAGTTGATTGAATAGGGGCAGCTGTAGCACCTCAAATTTGCACCTCCCATTTTGTACATACATTTTCATTTTAGTTCATTAACACTGCATTAACATTTGCATTGACCATTGCATAGTTCCCAAGTCATCAGTCAAGACTGGTCAGGAGGCTCAGTTGTGCAAGCAAGCAAGTGCATATCCTATGGAAGCAAAGCCCTAGGGTTGGTTCAATGAGTTCATGTGACCTAGGGATCATTTTGAAGTGGTTTGGTCAAAGATTGGATGTTCAAAGCTCATCAGTCAAGATGCAATTCATCTGAAACCCTAGAAAGTCAACAGAAGTCAACTGTTAATTCAATCATGGATTTGAAGGTGGGAGATGGTTAGAGGTGCCTCATTCATGTCCATACAAGTCTCATTTGACATTTCAAACATCAACAATGAAGAATTTGAGGCCTGATGAAAACTTTCCAAAAATAGTAAGTGACCTGTAATTTGGAATTGCCAAAAATGGAAAGGTTTTCTCCTCAAGATTACATGACCAAGAAAGCTTCAAATGAAATTTTGTCAAACATGAAAGTTGAATATCTTGTTCTCCCATTTCCAAAAAGTCCAAGATCATGAATTTCTCATGTATGGTTGAAAAGATATGGATCAATCATGGTCAAGTAAATTTGAACTTCAAGAGTGCATAACTTTCACACCAAATGTCCAAATGGAGTGGTTCTTTTGCAACATTTTTCTATTGATCTCTACTATCCAATTCATGCATCATATGTCATGCATTTCCATCACAAAAATATTTGGTTTTTCATTTGAATTTTGGAGGGAAATTCCAAATTTGAAAATTAAGCATTGTTTTCACATTTCAACACTTGCTTTGGCTCCAAAATAGCATTTCAAGTGAAATTAAAACAGAATTCGTGCACTGTTCCATTGGTAATCTCATGCATGAGGTGCATTGGCCAATTTGCATTTACACTCTCTTTTCACTAATCCATTGGCAATTGGCTTAATTGTGATTAACAGCATGATTAATACATCATATATATAGCTAAGCATAACAGAAAATTGGATTAACACATCACAATTTCCAGATCTGAAAAATTTCTTCAAACTTTTTCTCTCAATTTTCATCAAAATTCTAAAAAACACATTGCCTTGTTCTTGATTGATTCTTCACCTAGAAGCATTGTAGAGCATTGTTGAAGCAAGATCTAGCAAGAATCGTGCAATTGGAAGCTGGTTGGAAGCTTGCATTCATCCATGGCAGTTGCAAATTCAGCAAGGATCAAGCACGATTGAGCTATCATTCTTCATTCATTCATCCATATAAGCATTGAGGAACATCTGTTTGTGCATTACAAGGCCTAAGATCATTGATTCCACTTCTGCATCTTCAACAAGGTCAGAATTCGAATGCCTTAATTCATGAAATTGTTGTGTGATTATGATAGATCTTTGAACACTGAGCATGCTGAGCTTTAGATCATTGATTTTCATGAAGTATAGAGTTAGTTATGCTAGATCTAAGTTTGACATGTGAAATTTCATGGCTTCGAATCTTTGAATATATGTGGAATTATGATAAACCAAGCTTGGATTTGTGATGTGTGATGGAAGATGAACACAATGATATGATCGTTTTTAATTTCTGGCACTTTTGTTCTTGAGAGCGTATGAACATGATGAATGTTGATGAAGTTGTTAGGGTTTTACTTTCCAGAATTCGTTTGATCCACTCCAACGCCTGTTTGCATGTGTTTAGATGTTAGTGGACATGTATTGGTCCAGCTGTAGTGTGCGTGGCAAATTGATTGGCCACGAGCGCTTGAGGGTGCCACATCCGCTTAAGTGAAACGGTGCGTTTCACTATGAAGCGCGCCACATTTCAAAATCCAACTCAGTTCGATTCCAGCCTTGGACATTTCCAAAATTGCCTTTCATTTTCTCCATTTTATTCCAAGCCATTCATGCTATGTCATTCATGTTTTTTTAATTTTTCATTCACTTTAAAAAATCATAACTAAATGAATATTCATCCAAATAATGTGTGGATTTTTGCATCTTGCTCCTCATTGTGTCTATTATTTTTTGATTATTTTTCCAGAAATTGTGCATGGTTGTAAAACTGTTTGGCCTAGGGTTTGTTAACATGTATGCTTTTTGAACCTTGCTTGCCATATGCTTTGTGAAATGATGAGTTTTAATCCAATGCTTTTGAAATTTGGTATGCTTAAACTAGACATCTTTCTGGACATTTTGGTGTTGAGTTTGCATTTTTATCATTTGTGGTTGCTGAGATATTTTCATGTTAATGTAGGTGTGACAATGTGTGTCACACCTTTGCTTGCTCAACTTGATGAATTTCTTTGCCATGCCAAATAAATTCCAAATGATGTGATTTTTTGTATGATGCTTCTTATGCATGTTGTGATTGATAATGATTTTTTGTGGAATTTTAGGATGCATTTCTGATTTGTTTGAGATTTTTCTTTCTGGATTGTCATTTGTGGACTTTTGGATAGTCTTGAACTTCAATGATTTGTGAAATGCTGGTTGTTTATCATATGGATGTGAAATTTTGCACATTGTTTATAGACATATTGAAGTTTATTGTGGCCTTGGTTTGAGGTCTTTATCATTTGCCAATTCTGTTTTAGCCTTGTGTTAAGTTGATGTAGCATTTTGTGTCCTATTTGAGCTTGTTTGTGCCTACCTTGCTTTATGCATTTTCTTTACTATGCTTAAACTTGTCCAAATGCCTTGATTTTTGGTGTGTTGATCATATGATGTGTTCTGTTTAGCCATGATTTTTCTTGAGATTAATTGAATCATTTTGGAATTAATGTGGATTTGTTCATTCTGTTGCTTCAATGTGCTTCCAACTTGCATGCCTTGCCTTATTTGATTTGTGGAATGAATTTGGTTGATGATAATGACATGAGACCTTTTGGATTGTATTCTTAATTGATTAAGGTTGACTCAAGTTGAATTCATGTTCTGTTTTGAATTATTTCTCCCTCTTTGACCCTAGGCCTTGTCCTAGTGGTTTGCTTCTCATGTTTGAGCTTTGTTTTCAGGATAAGAAGCACATGGCCATGGTTGGATTGATTCATTTGCTTGAGTTGATTATTTGGCTTATATTGACTAAGCTTGAGTTGTTTTGTAGGTGGATTTTAGCTTATTTGAGTTGAGCTTGTGCCTTGCACATTGTTGCATTGCTTGTTTGACTGTGTACTGTTGACTGTTGACTATTGGTTGTCTGTTTGACTTTTTGAATTGTATACTGATTGAATTAGATTGTTTTCAGGTACATAAGTTGCTTAAGTTCTTTTGAACTTACTTTTGCTTTGCTTGGTTGTTTAAGCATTGAGGTATAATTTCTCTGACTTCATGTAGTCTGGAAGACCTGTCCTGTTACTTAGGCAGGCACCTGTCTGAAGTCCTCCTTAAGAGGCAATGCTTGTGTTTGTTTATATTTGTGCCAAGCAGGAAAAGACCTCTATGAGGCAATTGGCAGATAAAAGAGATGTGTAGTCCATCTCCTGCTACTCAGTGAGTCATCCACCTTGCTCACACACCTTGTGTTGATGCATTGTGGATAATAGCCCAAGATCTTTGTTGTGTCGGTCATGTGGAGAAGAGTTCCCCCATTCTGGACTCCCACACTTTCATTTGTCTGAAGCTCTCCCAGGCCAGGGATAAGAGCTGTGGAGTCTTATCTTCACTTCCCATTTCATCTGCTTCACCCTAACTCTCAATGTTAGGGTTAAGAGCTAACATCACCCTGATACAGTGGCTTGTTTGTCGAGGTTGACATGACCCCTTGACTAAAGCCTAGCCTTGTTTGAGCCCCTCTGTTTGTACATAGTGTGTGTGCTTGCTTTGTGCTTCTGTATGATTGTTTGTGCTGTTTAGGATAGCTTGCTCCCTGTGCAAGTTAGATAGCAACCTCAACCTAGGACCATGGTGAATTAACATGATAACTATTAGGCTCGAGTTAGTCTCCCTGCTAGTTTGTCATTTCCCAGTCTCTGGTTAGGCTAGTCCTTTTTCCCTGCGTAGGGGAACTACGCCGCCCTGATCCTCATACCAGATGAGGTACGTAGGCAGGAGATGAGCTGATCTCTTCGGGCGCCCTTTTTTATCTGTCAACCCCTTGTGTGTGTTTGGAGTCTGACGTAAGTCCAGCGATTGGCAGTTGGTTTCCTGTGTGTGTTTGTTGTGTGCTTGGAGTCTGATGTAAGTCCAGCGATTGGCATTTGGTTTCCAGTGTGGGTTTGTTGGTTCGGAGTCTGATGTAAGTCCAGCGATTGGCATCCGGTTTCCATTGCATGTTTGTGTGGAGTCTGACATAAGTCCAGCGATTGGCAGTCGGTTTCCTGTGTGGTTTTGTTTGGCGTGTGTTAGCCGAGCTACGAGTGCTCTGATTCTTACTCTGGTTAGAGAAGATACGTATGCATAGGATGCGATATCCTAGCGAGCATGTTTCCCCTGTCCCGAACTACGTCGACTCTGATGTCTGTGCCTGACAGACTACGTAGGACCAGGATGCGATATCCTGCCGAGTTAGTTTCTTTTGTTTTCGGTGTCTCTTTCAGCCAGTGTTTGATGTTTGTTTGAGCAGTTTTTAGCAACCTTTATCCTTCCTTTTGTGCGTGGATCCCGTCGAGTACGACGGATGCGTAGGGATGCTAATACCTTCCCTTCGCATAACCGACTCCCGATCCCATCTCTCTTTGGTCGCGAGACCATGTCTTTTCCAGGTTTACTTCGAGCGTTTCCTTTCCCTCTTTTGGGATAAATAACGCACGGTGGCGGCTCTGTTGTTTTGTTTTCCCGCCGGTTTTTCGCGTAATGCGACACCAAGTACACCCTGAATCCATATCCATTCTTTGCTAGAGTCGCTGTTTGAAACCACCAGGACATCAGATGATTCATAACCATCTTGCACAATGGTTGCATATCCATTATCCTTTCCACCACAATATTCAGACGATCAGGGCATACATTTCTTGTATGACCTTCCTTCTTACAATGATAACACTTAATAGTATGAGCATTACCACCATAAGAATTATGTAGAACTTTACCTTTCGTCTTCTCAAGCCTACCATATTTCTTCAAGAATTTCCCCTTAACGGACAAACCTTCTCCAATTGTTGATGGTTTGTGCTCCTTTTGTTCGTTCAAATCCTTAGAGTATAAGGCATATTGAACATCTTCAAAGGTCAACGAATCTCTTCCATACAAGAGAGTTTTTTTGAAATGAGCATGAAACTTAAGTAGAGAACACAACATCAATAATGCTTGATCTTCATCATCAATCTTGACCTCGATATTATCAAGATCAAGAATCAACTTGTTGAACATATCCAGCTACTCAGCCAAAGCTTTGTCTTCACTCATCTTGAATGAATACAAAACTTGCTTCAGGTAGAAACGATTAACCAATGATTTCATCATGTACAAACCTTTAAGTTTCGTCCACACACCAACTGTAATTTTCTCATTTGAAATCTGCTGGAGAACCTTATCATCAAGGCTCAATACAATGGCAATATGGGTTTTTTCGACCATCATTGTCTTCTCCTTCTCCGATAGGGCAGCGTCCATATTCCCCGGTCCTTTCAACGCTTCTAACAAACCCTGTTGAATAAGAAGGGCTTGCATCTTCAAATGCCACAAACCAAAATCATTCACACTAGTGAATTTCTCAATCTCATTCTTTATTGACGACATCTTCTCCTCATTGATCGCATCAATTTATTGTGAAAACGATACCGGAATAACAAAGTATAATCGATTTCTTGATCGACAAGAAATCAACAAGAATAGAAAAAAAGGGGAAGTAGGAAGAACACAACAAGTTGGTTATAAACTGATATTCTTTACTTTCTCTTAGAAACAAGATTACAAGTGCTATAGAATATCAAATAACCTCTCTCACCCTAATTAGGATTTACGTTATACAATGATGAGAGACTAGTATGTTATTTATAAGAAAAATAACACACTAAGCTAATGAGTTTTTACACACAGACCCATTACACAAGCTAACTTAGAGAATAAGCTAACTTAAACAATTGAGCATAACAAACAAGCCAAATTCGACATGCTAACAATCCTATCATATTTCGAATACAACATGTGAACAGACTTCGACGACATGCTAATGATCCAGTCGGATTGTCGAACCAAGAAGCTACCCTTCGACCATATTAGAGTTCAATCTAATATCTCACACCTTCGTTTAATTTATTGATATTGGTAAAGGGATAAATGGAGGAGAACAAATCAGATATGTAGAGTGGAGATAAAATCTGGAATGGAGATATGACTCTGACCACAAATTTGGAAGTGGGTGGGAGAATGCGTCACATGAAGAGAAGACGCAGATAAGATGGAAAATAAAGATGATGGGTCTGAATGATCTAATGAAAAAGAAGATAGGTTTAATTTGACAGAGAAAAGAGACAAAAAAAAATTAATATTTCTAATACCATATTAATGTAAACATATATTATATTATACATTATAATATATATATATATATATATATATATATATATATATATATATATATATATATATATATATATATATATATATATATATATATATTATAAAATGATATTACACATTAATGTAAACATGATATTTTCATTAATTATCTCTAATGAAGAGACACTATTTATAATATAAGGTAAGATCATAAAACTAATTAACTATATCCCATCAAAATATAAGAATTAGTTAATATAACCCATTCATTTATAGCATAGAAAAAATAGAAAAAGAATATTGATTTTAAGATTAAATATGTAGGTGGTTTTTGTAAATAACTCAAAATGCGGTTTTATTCTTTATAAATATTTCTTTTAAAGAATAATTTCATAAAAAATTTCGTTCACAATTTAAATTTTTATAATCTATTTGATTTAACCGAAACTGACGTGACACGTTTTAGTTAAGGTCAACATTATATTTGACTAAAAAAAATGTATTAATTAGGTGATTGCAAACCTCCCTAATATCCTTTGGTGAAGTGTTGTTCCCATTATTCAAGACTTCCTAGCAATGTTGGTCTCACTGCCGGAATCACCATATCGACCATGACACATTCCTGCAAATGATGGGTCGATGAATTGAAAGTTACTGAAAAAGAAAGCATATGTGTAAATGATGTGTTGAGAATGCTTAGAAGCTGTTTGACGAAATACGTGAGAGTAATGTTTGCCCCAACATTGTACCTGGGTAAACTCTATATTTGTTTATGGTTTATTTATTCAAAA
Organism: Lathyrus oleraceus; assembly: GCF_024323335.1. Taxonomy (NCBI): domain Eukaryota; kingdom Viridiplantae; phylum Streptophyta; class Magnoliopsida; order Fabales; family Fabaceae; genus Lathyrus; species Lathyrus oleraceus. The sequence goes on along the minus strand of NC_066584.1, from coordinate 232,412,450 downwards.
AACAACGTTTACCTATTAGTGCTTCTAAGCCACTTTGCCATCGCTCTGAATAAAGTATCCACATGCTTGTATCGTATATAACCTCAATTAGTTTTTTCATATTTATTTTATTCAGCCAAATTGATTTATCTATAATCAATTTTATTTTAATTAATGCTCATTTATTATTATTTTTATTTGAACTAAAATTCTCAAATAAAGATGAAATATTAGTAAAATGCCTACAAACGTTAGTATATTAGGAAAAATTAATTAAAATGCATAAACTTTGTGATCTCAGAGAAAGTTAATTAAAATGCATATGTACTTATGTACCTCAAATAAAGATTGAAATATAACAGTGTAATGGTAATGCACGATTCTCATGGAACTCCCCCATTAAATAAACTTTAGTAGTAACTCTAGAAGTTTTAAATAGAAAAAAATCTTACATTAATTAACATAAATATAATTGATTTTTCAGGTTAAATATTGACAGACATTGTCACAAATATGTTCATCTTTTTAAAATTATCAATTATAAAAGAGGAAATTGATTGTTCAATACTATTTTAGTAAGTAACTTTTTATAAAGGACTGAATTCAATTATTTAAATTTGGAACTTATTTTTATCCACTTAAAAGATATTTTAATGTCTATGTAAATTAACAATAAGATTAAATTATTTAATTAATTTTGATCAACTATATTAAATATTTATTTTTAACTTAAATTTAAGATTTAATAACATTTATTTATAAAATTAAATATGTTTTTAGTCTTCTAAATATAACAATTTTATTTAATTCTTTCTCATTCTTTTTCTCCTTTAGGTTATATTTGGATAATTTAAAACTATCGGAGCGGAGCGGAAGAACGAAATGGAATAAAGCGGAGTGGAATGAAATCGAACATAAACTTCATTTCACTGTTTGGATATTTTACAACGGAGCGGAACTAATATTGCATTCCACTGTTTGGAAATTAGACGGAGCGGAAAGACATTATAATTTTTTATTCCATTTATACCCTTGAACACTTAACACTTAAAATAAAAAATACTACAATATTGATAGATTCAACCTTCACACAATAAAATAATACATATAATCATAAAAAATATCAAATTAACATTTAAAAAAAAATTAAACATATTGTCATAAATTTAAAATATATAAACTTAATAAACAAAATACTTAACAAGTGCATAAGTTTTTCACACCATACTTAATAAACAAAATCAAGTCTTGCTAATAAATCCTATTTTTATAGCACTAAGAATCCAATTTTTATTGCAAGTATGTTACTGTATGTTACGAAAATATTATAGCACTGCAAATTCAATTTTTATAGCAATGCAGATCTAATTTTGGTTGCAAATCCAATTTTTGTAGCCGGTATTAAATAGCTCTCCAAGTCCAATTTATATAGTACTAACTAGCATTATAAATCATGAAGAAAAGCAACCCATGAACAATAATGGTAGAAAAAGACACGCAACAATAGGAAAAAACAACAAGAAATACACAAGAGTACCATACCTAATTTCTAAAAATTAAAATACTCATGAACATGAAAATAAATCAATAGAACATACATATAAATAGGTGAAAAAATAAGAAGAAATATGACATACCTTGTTAGGGTAGAAGAAGAAGCAGACCTGGAAAGAGAAGAGTTAGTGAATGAATAGAAAAATGTCACGTGAATTGAAGAATGAAGAATAGGAACGGTTAATCAAATTGAAATTTTTGAAGACAAAATTGTAATTGGATTATTAATTGATTCCATTCCAACACTCCAATTTGGTTCCATCACACTCCATTCCATTCCATTCATTTTTTGCAAAACCAAACAATGGAATATAACTCTACTCCACTCCATTCCATTCCATTCCATACCATTCCATCAATCCAAACAGACCCTTATGGATTCAGGAAGTTTCTTCTTCACTTTTGTTAGGACACTACTAGAAAATAAACCTTTCATGACACCATATTACAATGAACTTTCTATTAATCGTGGTAATAACTCTTTTTGGGTGCATTTTTTTTTACTATTTACTAAAGGATATTTGACTACGGTCATAGTTAACAACCGTGGTGAAATATACCTAGAGTGTAAGGGTTTGAATCCCAACACCAATAATTTTCTATGTTTTCGTTACAAAATGGGTTTGTCCTTATGTATCATCGCAGTTTATATAATCAACTGTGGTGTAAGGTGTTATCATTTTATTTAGGAAGTTTCTCAATTGTCCTTACTATGGGTACGTCTGCCCCAAATTCCAAATAGAATTGAGATATTGAAATTAACCTTTGCAAGTGTACTTCACACGAGAAAAAATAGAAATCCAAACCCACAAACCCTGTGTTTGATGTTGATCTTAACTTCTTCTCCCCCTTGATCTTAAGCAATATCATGTGACCTAAGACTTCCAAGTCGATCCTCCGGTTACTTTCCTTTGACTGAATCTCCAGCTCTTCAAAACTTTCACTCAGCTAAATCCTTGTTGCGAAGTCTTGTACAAAACCCTCAAATCAATCCTTGACCTTTGAGGGAAAACCCTAACTGGCTTTATAAACTAAACCCCCAAAGAATACTCAACATAATTACGATTACAACAATCATAAATTGGACCTTATCAATCTATTCTAGATGAACAATCAACAAAAACGATTATGTGTAATTATTGAATGTACGAAGAAAAAGGTTGAAGATGAAGAGAAAATTCTAAGTGTGTTCTTGGTTTCCATTTTTAAAAATTATGCATGAATGCTTATTTATATATGTGTGTGTAAAAAGAATAACAAACAAAACAGATTTTTAGTGAAAATTACAAGTTTTGTAAAATGAACTGGATGTATTGACTTCAAATTCGAATGAGTCAATACATAAGGCTAATGGGTCGACATATAGCCATAAGGAGTCGATACTTCAAGGGCAGATAATTATGTGTAAAAAAACCTTCAGTATGAGTCATCTCCAAACATGGGGGAGTCGACTTATTCTTGTGATGTATCGACCCATACCATCAATGTATCAATACATTGAATGCATGGATAATTGTTTGAAAAATTATTTTAGATGGAGTCGACTCCAAATATGAATGAGTCAACTCCTTCACATTTTATATCGACCTATTCATCATTTGTATCGATACATTCACATCATAATTATTTTCTTTTAAAACTCATTCAATATGTATTGGTATATTGCCATTTTGTATCGACCCATTGACTTATTTTTCATGAAAAATCATAATTTTAACTTGTAATGGTCTATTTAATTTGGTTTTAAATGTCCGACGATAATACTGCACATCTAGACATAGACAATAAGATACAATATACACAAAGTACTAAGTGACCTAGTTTTGACATAATTCAAAACATATCTAAGAGAATAGTGCACTCACATACTCCCCATTTTTTATGATGGTAAAACTTACGAAGCACTTGGTGTCGTTATCAAAGCTCCCCGTGAATATGTGCATCATAAAACCTTATACTTATCCCCCTTTGACAACACCAAAAGGAGACAAAGATGGAAAACGTGAGAAGTATCATTAAAAATACACAACAACATATAAATCACTTAGAGGCGTTACAAAGAGTAAAAGATCCAACAAAAATGTGTACTCACATAGAATTACGTCTAAGTGAACCAAAGCATATACATAAATACATAACCAAACAGACAAAAACAAGATGAAATTCATAACATAATTATCAAAAGGTTACAAAAGAGTAACATAATAAATATAAATACATGAAAACATAAATGCATGCATAGAAAACATTATCCACAAGGAAGCCTAACTAATAACCACAACCACGACCTTGACCTCTACTCTGGAACCATATTGCACCATCAACTTCATATTCAAAATCCCATAAATCACACATCTCTTGGTAAAACGAAAAATAATGATGGTGATTTTCATTCTGATAACGAATCATATCATGAATGTCAGCTTGAGTTGCCGCATAGTTGAAATCCATGTTTTGAAGAATCTCATTGAATTACTCTATAGCATACGAGGCAAAACTATTGAAATTGTTATCCTGGTATGTTATGTGTTCATGAACTTATCGGAAATGCTTCGCTTGAGTAGCTTCAAACTCGTCACACCTACGTGACTCCTCATCGCGACACTCATGTTGCTCAACATGCATGTTCTCGAGCAAGATAATAATAGATGTTTCATCACCATTTGAGCCACCATAGTAGTTTCCGTAAGTAGTGTCGTGTTGAGTCCATGAGTTCTGCTGCCACAGACCCCATCCTTATGGGTCTTCATATTCAGGTTTCGTACTTTAGGAAATAATTTGTTTTGGGTCATTTTTGGGTCGGGTTTATGTTTTTCGACCCAGTTTGAATTATAAGTGCAATCCTTATTTTGTTAAAAGGGATCAGTCGTGGTACTGTAGGTTTTTTACACATGATTCACAATAAACTTTTTGCTTTGTACGATTATGATGAGGAACTAATCTTCCAGAGTTGATCTACTATAATCGAGTTTCCAATGCTTTGAGGTTTTTATTCTATCAATTAAACTTCGTTTCTCTTTCAATTATATTCTATGAAAATTCATTTGCTTAATCTGTATTTTGTGGAATGGTTTTGCTTAAATTCGTATAATTGTATTCCTAATTGTTAATCGTTGTTTATGTCGCTTTATTGTTAAATCGCGTTTGTAAATCGTGTTTGCTTAATTCGCGATTGTATTAATTCGTTTGCTTAATTCAGAACATAGGAATACCATTCTGTCTTTTATCTATTGCGCTTGTCAATCGATATTGAATCGAATAGAGATTGAAGACGCTTATGGAATTGGTAGGTAAAAACTAATGATTAGCTGGAAACCAAAAATAGTAGATTGGCTTATTTTATAATCGCTTATTTTAATCACTTATTTACTTTCTCTTCTTAATCGATCCCTAAACCATACCCCACCTCCAAATCGATTTCATTAGGTTAATAATAATACAAGAATCCTTGTGATATGATACTCGAGTTGTCGCTTCCGCTATACTACAATTTTCTAATTACTTGTTTTGACCTGTGTGCGGCAACGAATCACCTCTAAAACCAAAATTTAACATTGTCGGTTAAGGCTAACACCGGTTCTTGCGAACCTAATAACACCTCCATTTAGGATAAAATATCGGCTCTTTCAAACCTAAATATAATCAAACACCGGTTCTTGTCGAACCTATAACATGATAGAAAATTGGTTCTTATCGAACCTTTAACATAATTAAACACTGGTTTTTATCGAACCTTCAACATAATCAACACTGAATTGAACCTAGGGGTATTCACCCGATCATTCATAGTTCACAAATTGTATCTCATCAACATTGGACTTATGTCCTAAAACATTAACAACTTAAATTACATAACATCTTATTGAAATATTTGACTAATATCCTAAAATATTGACAACTTAATTCACATAAACATTTCATCAAGACATTGGACTCATGTCCTAAAACATTTATAACTTAGTTCACAACCTCATCCACCACCTCCAGGGTATTAATGAGCCGTCTCTCCTTCATGGAGGGCTTTGCATCCAAAGTACCTTTACATTCTTCATAACCCAAGTGCTCATAGAAGGTGATCAATTCCTTATTCATCGACACTTCTTCTAGGGTTAGAGACTCAGAAGGAATCATATACGTGTGTGTGATTCTTGGGTGAAATGGCTCCAAACTCAACATTTCTAGATGACGTCTTTTTTATTTATCCAACTTAGAGACAGAAGGTCCAGTTGGGGAAGATTCTCCCTCAAGGACCATGTAGAATACATAATGGGCCTATAAAGTATGAAGAATCACCAAAAGGAAGGGATCATTTAAATCCCTCTAACTGTTCATATAGATGTCAAAAAATTTAAATGCTTAACACAATAATATCAACCCTTGTCTACATCAAGGATCCTTTGAGGCGCACAACAAAGTAAAAAGGTTAAAAATAGGTTCAGGGACGACTCTGTATCTTGATATTCACACCAATATTGAAATATTTTAACAAAAGGCTTGAGCTATCGAGTGGGGTTGGGAAATGGAAATCTTTAAGCACTTTAATACCCCTTCCTCAAACCCATTGAAAGACAATATGAATTTCAGCGAAGAAAAGATGCATTCATAAAAAGGGATAAAACACCTATCGAAATAACTACAAAACCTCTTTCCATCATCGACATGATCAACAAATCAAAGGAAAAATTCACTTTTACGTGAACATCCTCTGCATTACCATAGATGGAAATCATCCACACTAGTTAAGGATCCATCAACCAGTACATGCCGGTTCGTTGGCTCCACCAAACCTACATGCTCCAATTGAGCCATGTCCTCCTAGTTGTTATGAAAAAGATAATACCGATCAAAAATTTAAAATTGGCTCAAAATATATATATATATATATATATATATATATATATATATATATATATATATATATATATATATATATATATATATATATATATATATATATATATATTATGGTCCCCTCCATGTGTTGCCATATATGTGTCATCAAAATAATGAGTTTTTCGCTCATTTTGAGGCGTTATGGTAGCATTCAAATATGTATGAGCACTAATAGAGTAATAAAGATAGATGAACAAATCGCTCATATCAATTTTACCGGAGTTCATCTCTTCATCTTGTTCACAAGATCTATCAATACTTCCCTTAATATATGTACACAAAGGTTCATCACCACTAAAAGGTTCAATACTTCCCTTCTTCAGAAAGTCTGGTTGTTATTTATCTTCTTGAGGAGTGTTTGGTTGGTTGATCACGAAGTATAAACATTCCCACCTTGTTGGAGCTAAGGGTATCCTAAATCTCATAAGTGTACCATTATGGATGTACAAATCGAGGATGGAGTTACAAGTCACCACAAGTCAGATCGGTAGTTTTGAAATTGGGATTTCTGAATGTGTAGTGCATAGTTGG